>NW_022436976.1:14031515-14184084 GCF_009761245.1 Sapajus apella | reverse complement strand
TACATATATATATACACATATATATGTATATATATGTATACATATATATATATACGTATATATATGTATACATACATATACGTGTATATATGTATACATATATACACGTATATATATGTATATATATATGTGTGTATACACACACACAGCTAATAACAGAGGTGTTAATAAGTGGTTTTATCTAGATACATGGACAAACTTTCTTACTCAAATGACCAAACTTTTTACTTACAGGAAATAAATTCCAGAATGAATTCTTCCTAGATTTTGTTGGAATTGATTTTATGGACAGAAACCATGAGAAAACCTGTTTTCATAAATAAGTCTATGGGAATGGAAAGTGTCCTATTTAAGCAATACCACTAATTCTTCAACTTGAGGAGTGTGATACGACATATAATTACAGTAATCTATCACCCAAAGTCATTCCTAACGCTTTATCAGTTGATGATGCTATTATACATCCTGTAGATGTACAGAAAGCAAATTGTAAACCGCCTCTATTGCAAAAGAATTTAACAACCTCTAGATATTCATTGTTTCAACATCAATATTTTAAACAGCCTCTTTGTCTGACTGTCAGCCCGTTTTAAACTTTGGGCTGTGGCTCTGCATGCTCAGTAGGGTTTGTGAAGGGTGACAGTAAAAGCAGGAGGTAGGAAGCAGAACCAGTTCAAATACAGACATTCTCCAGCAGGTCACTGTTAGGAAAAAAAAACAGATATGGAGTTTATGATCAAGAAATTTCTTAGAACTGTCTGTTCCTGCATAGTCCTTGGAAAGTCATCATGTACCTAAGTATATTTATGTCCAAAATGCTGTATTTGGTATATTTTTCTAATGCTACCAACATATTTGAGTTTTATATCTCTAATACTAACCTTCCCTTCCTATCTTCTTAGGGGTAGGAAAAGGAGACAAATGAATATATGTGAGAATTATTATAAGTTTGCACATTGAAAATAGTGCCCCAAAGACAATCTTTATAAAGAGCACGGACTTTTAAAATACAATTGCTTAAAAATCTTTTCACTTCGTTCTATGTTGGCTATATTTAAAGTTGTTTAAAATCTGTAAAAAAAACAAACAAACAAAACAAAAAAACAAAAACAAAAACAAAAAACTGGAATGTAGCATACTACATTATAATTTCCATGGGTCATCAAATTAAAATATCTTCTCTCTTGAAAATAAAAATCATGTCCTATTCTGCCAAATTCTATCAGCTTGAATATCCTTTGTATTTACTCAATATTCAAATACTTTTGAAAAACTTAAGCTGATATCCATACACTATAAATATTTATTTTTAATTAAATGTGTTAGGAGTCTAGAGTTTCCTTTTGAGAAAATTAAAAAGACATTTTTATGATCCACTCTTTGTTACTGTTAAATGTTTGCTGCTTCAAGAGATATGTGTGCTTTAAGAGGGGTGTGTGTGTGTGTGTGTGTGTGAGAGAGAGAGAGAGACAGAGAGAGAGAAAGAGAGAGACAGAGAGAGAGAAAGAGAAAGAGAGAGACAGAGAGACAGACACAGAGACAGGAGATATTTGGTACAAAAATGGACAAGACATGAAAATGAATGTTTATCATTACATGTATAGTAAACAAAATGGACTTTGAATATAAAACCAATATATTATTTAAATTAATTTCATCTGAGCTCTTTCTTACAGAAAGTACCAAAATCTCCCCACATATCAATGCCTCTCTTGCTAAAGGATCCGTCCAGTAGCATCCAGCATCTAGTGGGCAGCTGGACCTGTCATATCTCAGTGCCTTGCTGGCTCAGAAATGTAAGTGCCTCCAAGGGATGTAAAATTCCACTGTGATTTAGGAAAAGCGTAAATTTCAGCCAGGACTTTCTGGCTGGCCCTGGTTTTACTACTAGATTCCTGCATATTTTCCTGTCCCCATGACTAATCATCTCTCAAGGTCAGAATTTTGTGATATTAGTCATTACTTCCTTGAGTCACTCTAAAAAGTTAACCTGAAGAGGAAATAAGAAAAGTATCACTATAATGGTCTCTAAAAACAGATGAATTGGAATCTGAGGGAAATACTGATATGGCTTCTTCAAGGATATTGCACCTTGGGTTCAGAGTAACACAAAATTGAACCATAACTCTTGTGTGACTTCCTAGCTTGAGGAACCTGGGGACTAAATTTTTCTCAACCTTCACATTTGCTTCTTTAAAATGGGGATATGAAGATGTACTTGAAAAGGCTATTTTGTGAGATTGACTGAAATGTCTCATGTAACAAGATCTAAACACCTAACCTTAGATGGCATATCTTTGAGAAGCTCTCCCTGACATTTCCATTAGATGGCCTCAGACAGGTGTGATGGACCCTCCCTAACGTATGCACTGACCTAGCACATTAGACATCATGCTTTATTGCCCTGCACTGTTCAGTCACTCATTTAATCATTTATTGTCCTGCTAAACTGTACAAGACTCTGGCTTACTTCTCATTGTGATGCGCAGTAAGAAGTTCAGTGTCTGTTACGCAGTTGATACTTGAGAAATAGATTTGAATACTATGAGAACTCCAAACAAAATACTGTGTGATTGTTGCATAAAAGAAAAGATGACATATTTTGGAAACAAGAACAGGGTAGGAATAGGTCAGGGCAGGTTTAGTAGGAGATGCAGCACTGACACCAACCTTACTCTACTGTACTTTAGATCTTTTGCTCTAAATCGTCCTAAATTGAAGCACACAGAGGAATCCCTGGATTTCCTCTATGGTTTAAAAATGGAATATATAATTTGGAACAAATGGAAATGACCACTATGTAGAGTCTCCTTTTATCTGCTTGTTCATTTTACTTTAAAAATAACTTAGTGATGCTAAATTCTAGCCTTGACACACTGACAGAAGGACAAACTGCTTTCTGTCTTAGAAAACAAATGGAAGCCACTCATATGGTGTCATTTTCTTTCCTATGTTTCTGGAACATGTGAGAGAAACTCAGAGGCTAGGTAAAATAGATTAAAAAATGGCTAAGAAGACCGTATAAAGAAAATCTACAAAAGTTAAAAAATGTTTTACTAAACTGAGGAAACCTTACTGATTTGGTTTTAATTTGACTCAAACAGCATAATATTTTAATTATTATTCTTACAAATTCAAAGATGGGTTTTTTACACTTTTATTTCATGATCCAAACATGGTCTTTGTGAAATATCGTTACTGTTTATGTAGTTCAGACTTCCTACTGTGTGGCAGTAACTCCTTCATTTCTTAGCAAGATATATATTTGTCACTCATTGTTCTTACATTTACCTGCATTTTCTGGCTGAACACACTGGTAATCACTTTTAGTATTATTTGTAGTGAGCATAACACATAAGTAACATTATTAAATATAATAAATGCATAATAATTATAAATTAAAGAAGGAAAGAAAAAAGAATGCTAATTGAGTGCTTTTTCAAATTAAAAATCTAAAGTGTACTGCTCCCTAAAATTCTATTTTACTTGAAATATTTTCACCCTAAAACACTGTTTCATTCTTGAACTGATTTCCTATGTAAAGAACTCCTTACTGCTTTCTCTACCATTCTCTTCCTTAGCCATTGATCTCTCACGTGAAGCTGTCAAAATCTTTTACGAACATCGAAACCTACTATATCCACGTTTATCTTTCACAGTGCATTATTTTCAAGCAGCCAAGCAAGTTAGTTAAGCACAAACTGCCTTGTAAAAGCCATGTTAGGAATACAGCCACAGCTTCCTCAGCTCTTATTCTGTTACCAATATTTCACAATAGTCTTGGTAGTCAATACTAAACACACAGGTCTATTGTTTCTGACTTTGCTTGTCTCCTCAGCTCCTTAATTCCTGACACGCTATGATTTAAAAGGACTATATGGATGCCATGCTATATATATACTTGCACCTTTTCTGTCTCTCTGATTGGACTCTCTAGCTATAAGCCTTTGAAAGAAACTACCGCATTTTTCTTTTTGTGTTCTCTAAATTATTAACTGATCACGGGTGTCTTCAGGATTTAATGTCAACTGTGTACAATTATTTAGTGGCCTCCTTTATTTTTCATGCTTAGTATAGAAAATGGGTTATTAAATAAATATGAGACTTTATAGACAACTAATAGATTTTAAAGTGGCATTTTATTGAGTTGTAGGTAAATGAATGGATGAATATTTTTTTTTGAAATGCACACTGCTCCAACAATTAGAGGAAACCATTTTTGGCAAAGTATACTTTTGATTTAGTCAAACACCAAATTGTCTTACATATAATGAGAAACAGTTGACTTTCATCTTTAGCAACGGCTGAAAGTCATCATTATCTAACAGATGCTCAGTGGCCCTTATGAAATGAATTGGTCATCCCAATCAGCTATTAATGGACAGGCAACTAAAACAGGCAAATCATAAATATTACCACTAATTAAACTCGAGTTTTGTATTTACACAGACAGAGCAAAGTGAAACTGAGATAAATCTGTGAATTTTACAAGAAATAACAATACTTCAAAATGAATTCAAGATTGTTATTCTGAGATAGAGTCTGAGTCAACTACCCTTTCAATTCTTCCAACAATTTCTTTTTGAGTTCTAACTATGCAAGTATACTAGAAAATTTAAAACTATATATAAAAAGTTTATTTTAATAAGCTTACAATCTGGAAGACAGAAAAAGCAAAATATTTATACCATAATCACCAGGATAAACATGATAGAAGTACAGGACTATCTTATTTTATTGTACTTCATAGATATTCTGCTTTTTACAGGTTAAGCTTTGTGGCAATCCTGTGTCAAGCAAGTCTTTGGTATCATTTTTCCAACAGTATGGGGTCACTTCAGGTCTCTGTGTCATATTTTGCTAAACCTTGAAATATTTCAAATTTTTCATTATTATTATATCTTTTATGGTTGTCCATAATCAGTTTTCTTTGATGTTACCATTATAATTTTTAGGGAAACTGCTATACCCATGTAAGACTGCTAAGTTATTAAATGTCTGTGTTCTGACTTCTCGACCTAACAGTCAATCCCCATCTCTTTCTCCCCCGTTGGGCTTTTGTATTCCCCAAGATACAACAATTTTGCAATCAGAACAATTGAAAACCTTACAATGATCACTAAATGTTCAAGTGAAAGGAAGAGTAACACATCTCTCAATTTCAATCAGAAACTAGAAATGATTAAGCATAGTGAGGGAGGCATGTCAAAAGCCAAAACAGGTTAAAAGTTAGGTTTCTTGTGCCAAAAAGCCAAATAGTAAATGTGAAGGAAAAGTTTTTAAAGGAAATTAAAAGTGCTAATCCAGTGAACACATGAAAGATAAGAAAGTGAAACAGCCTTTTCTGAAATGGAGAAATTTTTAGTGGTCTGAATAGAAGACCAAACCAGCCACAACAGTCTCTTAAACCAAAGCTTAATCCAGAGTATGACCCTAACTATCTTCAGTTCTATAAAGGCTGAGGAAGGTGAGAAATTACACAAGAAGAGTTTGAAGCTAGAATAGCTTGGTTCATGAGGCTTAAGAAAATAAGTTGTCTCTATAACATAAAAGTGTGAGATGAGGCAGCAAATGCTGGTATAGAAGCTGCAACAAGTTATCCAGAAGATTGAGCTAAAATAATTGATGGAGATATCTACACTAACATCAGATTTTCAATGTAGGTAAACTGCCTTTTATTGGAAGAAGGTGCCATCTAGGATTTTCATAGCTAGAGAAGTCAATACCTGGCTTCAAAGATTCAAGGATAGGCTGACTCTCTTTTTGGGGACTAACGTAAATGGTGACTTTGGGTTGAAGCCAGTGCTCATTTACTGCACCAAAAAAGCTAGGGCCCTTAAGAATTATGCTAAATCTACCCTGCCGGTGGTTTATAAATTGGACAACAAATCCTGGATGACAGCATATTTGTTTATAACTTGATGTGCAGAATATTTTAATTCCATAGTTGAGACCTATAAAATACCACTTAAAAAGGTTCTTTTCAAATTATTACTGCTTACTGACAATGCACCTAGTCAAGAGCTGTGATGGAGAATGTATAAGAAGATTAATGTTGTTTTAATGCCTAGTAACACAACACCCACAACTTCCATTCTGCAGATTATGATCAAGGAGTAATTTCAACTCTCAAGGCTTACTTAAGAAATACATTTTATAAAGTTATTGTTGCCAAAGACAGTGATTTCTCTGATGGATATGGACAAAATAAGTTCAACAGTCTGGAAAGGATTCACCATTTCAGATTTCACTAAGAATATTCCTAATTCAAGGGAAGAGGTCAAAATAACACCAACAGGCCTTCTAAAGAAGTTGAGTCTAATGCTTATGGATGACTTTTAGGGGTTGAAGATTTCAGTGTATGAAGTGACTAGAGATGTGGTGGAATTAATAAGAGAACTATAATTAGGAGTGGAGCCTGAAGGTGTGGCTGAATTGATGCATTGTTCAAAGCTTGAACAGTGATGAGTTGCTCTTTATGGATGAGCAAAGAAAGTCGTTTCTTGAGATAGTATCTACTCGTGGGGAAATTGCTGTATATATTGTTGAAATGACAGCAAAGGATTTAGACTATTACAAAAACTTATTTGATAGAACAGCAGCAGAGTTTGAGAGGAATGACTCCAATTCTGAAAGCAGTTCTATTGGGGGTATAGCACTATCAAAGAGTATTGCATGGAATAGGGAAATATTTCATGTCAGAAAGAATCAATCGATGCAGCAAACTTCATTTTTGTCATATTTTAAGAAATTGTCAAATCCACGCTATCCTTCCACAACCACCACTCTGATCAGTCAGTAGACCTTTCACAAGCAGAACAAAGGACTTGCTGAAGGCTCAAATGATAATTAGTATTTTTAATAAGAAAGTGTTTTATATAATGTGATGTGTGCTTTTTTTTGAGACAGAGTCTCACTCTGCCACCCAGGCTAGAGTGCGGTGGCACAATCTTGGCTCACTGTAACTTCCGCCTCATGCGTTCAAGCGATTCTCCTACCTCAGCCTCCCGAGTATCTGGGATCTGGGAAACTGAGGCATGTGGATTACCTGAAATCAGGAGTTTGAGACCAGTCTGACCAACATGGCAAAACCCTGTCTCTACTAAAAATGCGAAAATTAGCCGGAAGTGATGTGCATTTTTTAGATATAATGCTATTGCACTTTTAATAGGTGACAGCACAATGTAAACACAAGCTGTTTATTGGGAAATCAAAAAAGTAATGTAACTCATTTAGCTGAGATATTCACTTGATTGCAGTGGTCTGGAAACTAATCCACAATATCGCCAACGTAAGCCTATAACGTAAGAGACTTATGGTTTAGGTTTATAGGACTTCAAGAAAGAAGAGAACATATTTCACTGCATTAGAATTTGGAAAAATAGCTGGAGTAATGGGAATGTGAAATGGCTCTTTATAGGCAGGAATCATTTAGCATTAGAAAAGGGATGAATAAGAGTTATCAACATAACAGTTCTTAGCAGAGAACACCAAGAGAAACAAAGATAAAGAAATACAAAATAAGGAGTAAGGTTTTGCACAATCTCATCTGAGTGAATAGAGGTATGAAATAAGAGAGGATTAAAGTTCCCTAATTCACTTGGTGGTAAATGATAGATACTTTTAGATGTCAACCTGTGAATTTCAGAATAATTTCAGTTGGCAGAAAATATGTTTTAGAGTATATAAGGGATATTACTGAAGAAAAGTTTCAGATAAAGGCTTTTTTGACCATACCCTAAGAACTGGATAGTAAGCTATGATTCTACATACACTATGGAATTTAAATTATCATAGTAACCCTCTGAAGTGTCTATTATTATCCCTTTCACATACCTGAAAAAAAGGAAGCTGTAGAACTACCAATATGTTTCCCAAGAGAGGAGAATCAGAAAGCAGAAGTGTCCCAGATGTTATCTTCATCCATTCTCTCTTTCATTCTTTCTATTTATTTTCACCAAGTAGTCATTGAACTTCCTACTTGTTTTCACCACTGTTCTTTTGGCTAAGGATGCTAAGTTGAAAATATATGATCCCAGATATCTCAGGTATTTCCAGAATAATGAGAAATAAGTGTAAACAGATTATAAGAACATATTATTATAAGTAGTATAATGTAGGTAGATAAAAATCCCAGCGAGAGGATAAAAAGGGAAAGTAGAAGTCCACCTTGTGCAGTCTGAGGTGAAATAAGGATTCTTAAACCAAAAAGAATATGTAGCTGGAAACAAGTGTGATCATTTTAGCCAGAAGTTATGATAGCCTAGATTATTTGGTCAACAAGGAAAATTCAAAGGAGAAGATAGATGGAGGAATCCTGGTTAAAGTGAGATTGTTAGTCTCAAAAGATGAGGGGTCTTGTTTAAACCAATAGTGAACAGATGGCACTCTTTCTAATTGGTTGAAATTACATACTTGGAAAAATATGAATACTATATAAATCTAGGGATGTTAGAAAGAAGCTTTGGTTTGTAGGCAGATATAATAATTACTTCTTTTAAATATATTATTTTAAAATTATTTTTCTATATAATATATTGTGTTTGAAGTATAGGTGGTGTCACCAAGGGGAGAAAGTCAAAAGTAATGATAAATGCAGTCATTAGCAAAGAGACATATTTGAAAATTATTCACAATGGATGCAGCTATGCTCATGCTATGGAATATTATGAATAGCAAAGAGTTTCAAAAACAAAAACTTGGATTTTTAGCATATTTTGGTGTTTAAAATACAGAAGTATCTCTTTTCCTTGGAGGATACGTTTCAAGGACCCAAAGATGGCCGTAAACACTGAAAGTACCGAATCCAATGCATATTGTTTTTTCTTTCACATACACAACTGTAATAGTTTAATTTACAAATTAGGCCAGTATGAGATTAACAACAAAAAATACAACAATTATAACAATATACTGTAATAAAAATTATGTGACTGTGATCTCTTCCTCTTTCAAATTATCTTCCTGTACAACACTCATCTATTTTTTTAATATGCAGTTGACCATGGGTAACTGAAACCATAGAATGTGAAACTGCAAATAAGGAGGGACTACTACAGTAGGAAAAAAGATATTTTAACCTGATGGCCCACAATTTTTTTTTATGCTTTAAGTTCTGGGGTACATGCACAGAACATGCAGGTTTGGGTATACATGTGCCATGGTGGTTTGCTGCACCCAACAACCCATCATCTACATTAAGTATTTCTCCTACTGTTAGCCGTCTCCTATCCCCCCACCCCTGCTACCCCTCCCCTAGCTCTCCCAACCCCCAACAGGCCCCAGTGTGTGATGTTCCCCTCCCTGTGTCCATGTGTTCTCATTGTTCAACACCCATTTATGAGTGAGAAGTTGCAATGTTTGTTTTTCTGCTTTTGTATCAGTTTGCTGAGAATGATGGTTTCCAGCTTCATCCATGCCCTTGCAAAAGACAAGAACTCATCCTTTTTTATGGCTGCACAGTATTTTATGGTATATATGTGCCCACAAAATTTTTAACAAAAAGGAGTGTTCTTTGGTGTCTAAGATTATAAATTAGTCAAAGAGGAAGACTAAAAATATTAGCTAGAAGATTATTTCTTACTGACATTACTAAGGGCAGTTTTAAGAGAGTGGTGAGGATGTAAGTACGTAGGCCTTTTAAGTAAGAGTTTTTATCGAAGAAAAAGAGGATGAACAGAAAACTTTACTTTCATCAGCACTCAATCTTAGTCTTTTTACAAGAAGTAGGCTTGTGAAATTATAACATGAATCGTTTTCCCAATCTTCCTCTTTTGGATCTCATAGTATTTTAATGTCTCTAAATTGGCTTTCTTTGGATTACTAATTACATGAATCAGGCTTTAGTTAGACCAACTGATCAGTTAGATAATCTTGTACATTCCTGGCCTGTGATCTTTGAAACTGTAAACCACAAATTCCCTATACAGTCATTATTGAGTTGGCAAGCATTATTAAATTGCTGACAATTTTACTTTCAAAATTTTACTCAAAGTCCTATCTTCAGCCAATCAACCTTTTCATACTAAGTTTCTTTAGAGTCTAACCAATATTTTTGCCCTCAAAATAATGACTAGTGAATTCTTTATTTCCATCTACTTTAACTTATTAGGATAATTTTAAACATATGAATGCAGGATAGCATCTGACACCAGTTAATATTGACTCAGGACCTTGGGGAAAAAATAACACTTATACTTCTCATCATTACATTTTCAATTAGTGTATGTAGCAGAGTATTTTCATTCCTAAACACTAATAAACACCTGCTGTGTCCCTGTTTCTTCATATATAAAATACTACTTTAAAACTAGCTATATTGGTTATATTTGGAGAACAAAGACAAACCAAAGAAGAGAGAAGTTGCTATCTTTAAGAAACAGGGTTTTTATATATATATATCAATTTACTGCATACTTATTATCATCAATCCAACTTTTCTATCTTCTTGATAGACCATGAATTGCAGTTCATAAATTCAGGCTTTGAAAACTTGAATGACAATATAATTAAATTTGTTTATATGTAAGTCTAAAAAAAATGAAAGACTCTTTAGAAATCTCACTGACCTAAGGAATTACCAGGATAATTCAAACACGTTATAAACTCAGAATTAATGAACATTAACTTGAAGATGAGGAAAGTGTTGGAATCATTATAATTATTTCTGATGACCAATGCTTTTCTGACTTCCAAAAAGGAAATTGGAGAATTGAAGGTATTAAAAACACAAATCCGTATAAGCGCATTGCCAAAAATACAATATTACAATCAATCCTAATAAGAAGTACCATCATCTTGTGGCTGTCAGCCACACATAGTTACGATCAAATAACAATTACCATCATCACTGACATCATTTATTTTATGAAAATGTATATGATAATACACTAGATACTAATCAAATATGCCAAAGTACTTTATAGAGTTAGTGTTGATTCATTTTACAGGAGGAATAAATTTTACATGCATCTCAAGAAAATTATTAGTTTAAAGCAACAAACTACATACAGGCAGGATTAGGACTTAACCTCAAGTCCAGCTGAATCCAAATTCATGGCCCTTTCTACCATGCTTTATAGATTACCACCAAAGTACAAATCTAAGATATCCTTCAAATTATCCATATACCACTGGGCAACATTTTTGTGCTAGTAGGTTACACTGAATTATCTAAATGAGTCCAGGAAATAAATAACATATTTTGGTAGCCCATAGTTAAATTGTGTGTGGGCCCACAATCTAATGTGGCCTACCAAAAAATATTAATGGCATAGTCCTTAATAGAACAGGAAGTCAAACAATATCATACAGAGAGGAATTCTATCATGTGGTAGTGAATCAATTCTTGAATTTTAATATTGTTCCTTTCCTACTTTATACTTATAAATGCCAGTGAACTCAGGGTTCTGGATCCTCTGATATGACAGATTGCAAACTCCCTGAAGGCAACCCTGATCACCAAAAGTGAAGCAGGCCTCCCTGAAGAACAAAGAAATAGTTCAGTGCATCTTTTCACTTACACACACATTTCTTATATAACCTTCAAATTCTTGTTTGTTCACTTGTTTGGACTACAGGGACCATGAATAAAGTCCAGGTCCCTACTCTCTCCAATGAACCAGTATCAGTCATTTGTGATTTGCCATATAGATCAGTTTCTGTCTCAGCATTAAAGAAACAAATTTTACTAGTTTTATACATTGTATTTTTGCCATTTCCTTTTCCCAAAATAGTTTAATCTTGGGAATTATTACAGTGATATATTTAAAAATATCCAAACCTCAGTTGTAATTCAGCAGTGACACTGACAAGGAGACCACCTTTGCTGTCAGTTCCTCTTGTGCTTTTGTGGCTGATAGCATGAAATTAAGTTTTCACGGACGTTTTCATCCTGTTTCAGTTAACTATACTCTTGCAGAGGGAAAGAAGGGGCTTATAAACAAAACATAATTCTGTGTGGAGGCTTATGTTCACACACTGTCTATACAAAACATTTGTTCTGTTTTAAAAATGAAGATGTATTGAAGACAACTTTAATATGGATACATTCAATTTCTTTTCATTGGTGTTTACCAGTAAACCAGCTATATTTCAAGTACATAAATAACTATTTTTAAAAGGCAAGGCTAACACTGATTAGTTTGGGCAACCATATGCTATTCCAACAAACTGATATATTTTTTTTTGCTTTATTACAGAACTAAACATAGCTTCAATCTGTCAACTTGATTACAGACACCTTGAATACGAGGATTTTCTTGATGCCTGTATATTCACAGAGCCTAGCATAGTGTCTGACATTTACCAAGTGCTCAATGATTACTGGTTGACTATATTAATAGTTGAATAAATTATCTTCTACCATGATTATTAATGACACAAATTAGAAATATATTACATTCAACTTTATTACAGGAAATTTTAAATATCATCAAATCAAGAGAACAATGATGAAATAGCATTCTCTTACAAAACTAAATTCCAACTTTTCAATCTTCTTTTTTAAATAAATTTATTGCAAAAGTTGTAGGTAATTTTGAGGAGAGAGAACACTTTCCATACATAATAAAAATAATAAGAAATAAGTAACCTGAGACTTTATTAGTAAAATTTTGTCATAAAAGTCAATGTGAGAAACAAAAATCAATGTTTTTAGAACCGATAGTTTAATAGTTATTCCACGTTTCTTAAATTATCTGTCAATACCTATCAGTCATATCAGCAGGAAATATTTCTATTTTACCTTCTATGAATTTTAATGGTTGTGTAACTACAATTGGTGTAAAGTCTAACTACAGAGCATGTGGGATTTTTGGTAACACAGTCCAGGATAAAGGGTTCAAAAACAGAATCTGAAGACCTGTACTCTAATTCTTATCCTGCACCAACTAACTGCTATTCAAGATATCGTATCTTTAGACTTAAGTTCCCTTATCTGTAAAACAGAATCAGCATTTCCCAAAGGGGTTTCTATGAAACTACTTCCCTGGGATGTTAACAAGCGTCTCTTCAAATACTACTTCCATGTGCATATAAATGAATTAAAATGAGCATGTTTCCTTACTGCAGGAATACTCAGACCATTTAGTATGTTAACGTCCATAAGGACTCTCAAAGAGACAGAAATAAGACACAAGTATTCCCAAATTTATGTGTCTCTGAATATGATATCCAAGATTAATCTTCCAGAATTAGTATTCCATGCAACAAAAAATATGCCAAACTGAAAGTCATGACTATATTCCAGTGAAAGTTTTCAGAGAGTTTCACTTTGTCCATTCTGGCTCATTTAGAGATTTAGTCTATATAGCAGAAAACTAAATGCCAGTAGCTACAGCGCTAGAATTAAATTCAAGGGTAAGCATGATATTATCAGGTAATTGCTTTTATCCAGGTAAAGTAAAGCTCTAAAATCCAGTTTACAAGCATTAAAATTATCCAAGCCAATTTGAGAGACAGAACTAATTCATTCTATATAAAAATGAACTGAACCAACTGATATATATTTGGTATTTTTATGGATAAATAAATATCAATATAGTGAATCATGATCGGTAAATATAAGATTTTTGAAAATGTATAGGAAGAATATATTTCTGCAGCTGAGAAAAATATAGCATATACTAATTAAGGTCTTCGTAAAAGATTAACTTTTTTGTGAGCAAAATATTTCTCAATAATCACTCTTTAATAATCACATTAAAACACCAATTGGGTTTCCAACCAATTAAACATATCTACTACCATTCTACCCTCTTTTATCTGATTAATTATCCTGAAATTCTAGTGATTATATAATTTTCTGCTCAGTATCATCAAATAATTCCTCATGGCCCACAGAATTAAGTCCAAAGGCATTATTCTAGAATTTATGATATTTTATAATCTGACCTCTTTCAACTTTCCAGCCACTTCTCCTAGAATTTTCCAATATGACCTTTGCATAGTAGGCAACTTTGTCTATTTTCTCTTTCCCCCAAAATTTTTATTATACTGAGCCCTTAATGATAGAGTAGCCTGAAATGTCCTCATTGTATTTTTGTTTAAAACCTCCATCATCCTTTAATGTCCATTATAAATTACCTTTTTGAAATTCCCCTTTCTTATCACCTCACACGAATAGAGTTTCCTCTGAAGTATGTGCAATTTGTGTAGGTCATAAAGGACCTTTTTAAACATTTTCTATTTTCCCACATCTACTGAGTATAGTTACAGCATTTTCATGACAAAAATGAGGGATGAAATTTAATGCCTTGTAGCCTTCCCTTTCTTCTACACTTTCCCCTTTAGGGAGATTTATTCCCTTAGCATGCACATCTTTCAATTTCTAACCCCTTTCTCCAAAGTAGGAGTGAATGGATTTCAAAATGTATATTCATCTGCATCAGTATGTTAAGTTAACCAGACATTTGCTATTTAAGCCTAATTTATAACTGGAAATAAAACTTTTGTCTCTACATAAAGAAATCCAGATAAAAACTGTGAAATATAAGAGAAAAAGAAAGGACAAAGAGGAGACTTTCTAATACTCCAGGGAATCAAACTACTCCCAAGACCGATTCTGAATATAATACCGGTTCATTATTGTTAATATTTTGATGAGTAAGGTACTTATGCTGCCTCAAAAAAATTCATGGGCGCCAACTCCTGGAATATCTTCTCTCCCTTCAGTGTTACTCTACAGCTGACAAGAACTAATTCTTGTTTTAAGACCAAACTTTCACAATCTTAATGTTGCCATCTATGTGGTATCTTCCATACTCTCTCCCAAACAAAGTCATCTTTTGCTGATATTACCTCACAGTATTTTTTGTTTATATCATTATAATCTCATTGATTGCATCAACACAATGTCAAAAGACAACTGATATTTCTCCTTGGATGATCTAATTCATTTTCACTCTTCCATTGTCACTTATAACATGATGATTCTCAAATTCTTATGTCTCAAATTTATATATAAAAATCGCTCCCCTGAATTCCAGATATTTGGAGACAAACACCCACATCTAAAACCAAATTTGTTTTGGTCAGGACAAGTTGTCCTATATTGTCTTTGCATTTTGTCACTACTTTGTCAGCTGGTATACCAGTATCCACCCAGTTAAACAATGCTTCCTTGTGTGTTGTGGTACATACTCAAATAAATTACAAACATCAAGAAACTAAATTCAAAAATAATCAAGTTTCTCTATATATCTCCTTTTTTGATGATGTTCCTCATTTGCTGGAAAAAATGGGTTAGGTTAGTTCTTTTAAAAACATGCATGATAGATCCCATTTGTCAATTTTGGCTTTTGTTGACATTTATTTTGGTGTTTTAGCCCATGCCTGTGTTCTGAATGGTATTTCCTAGGTTTTCTCCTAGGGTTTTTATGGTTTTAGAACTTACATTTAAGTCTTTAATTCATCTTTAGTTAATTTTTTATAAGGTGTAAGGAAGGGGTCCAGTTTCAGTTTTCTGCGTATGGCTAGCCAGTTTTCCAACACCATTTATTAAGTAGGGAATCCTCTCCCAATTGCTTATTTTTGTTAGGTTTGTCAAAGATCAGATGGTTGTAGATGTGTAGTGTTATTTCTGAGACCTCTGTTCTGTTCCATTGATCTATATATCTGTTTCGGTATCAGTACCATGCTGTTTTGGTTACTGTAGTCTTGTAGTATAGTTTGAAGTCAGGTTAGCAAGAGGCCTCCAGCTTTGCTTTTCTTGATTAAGATTGTCTTGGCTATGTGAGCTCTTTTTTGGTTTCATATGAAATTTAAAGTAGTTTTTTCCACTTCTGTTAGGAAAGTCAATGGTAGCTCGATGGGGATAGCATTGAATCTATAAATTACTTTGGGCAGTATGGCCATTTTCACAATGCTGATTCTTCCTATCCATCAGCGTGGAATGTTTTTCCCTTTGTTTGTGTCCTCTCTTACTTTCTTGACCAGTGGTTTGTAGTTCCCCTTGAAGAGTTCCTTCACATCCCTTGTTAGTTGTATTCCTAAGTATTTTATTATCTTAATAGCAATTGTGAATGGAAGTTCACTCATTATTTGGCTCTCTGTTTATCTGTTATTGGTGTATAAGAATGCTTGTGATTTTTGCACATTGATTTCATATCCTGAGACCTTGCTGAAGTTGCTTAACAGCTTAAGGAGGTTTTGGGCTGAGGCAATGAGGTTTTCTAAATATACAATCATGTCATCTGCAAAGAGAGAGAATTTGACTTCCTTTCTTCCTGTTTGAACACCCCTTATTTCTTTCTCTTGCCCGATTGCCCTGGCCAGAACTTCCAATACTATGTTGAGGAGTGTTGACAGAGGGCATCCTTGTCTTGTGCTGGTTTTCAAAGGGAATGCTTCCAGCCTTTGCCTATTCAGTCTAATATTGGCTGTGGGATTGTCATAAATAGCTCTTATTATTTTGAGATATGGTCAATCAATACCAAGTTTATTGAGAGTTTTAAGCGTGTTTTTTAGCTCCATCAGGTCATGTGTGTTCTTCTCTAAACTGGTTAATCTAGTTAGTAACTAATTAAACTAAAGAGCTTCTGCACAGCAAAAGAAATTATCATCAGAGTGAACGGGCAACCCACAGAATAGGATAACATTTTTTGCAATCTATCCATCTGACAAATGGCTAATATCCAAAATCTACATGGAACTTAAATTTACAAGAAAAAAAAAACATCAAAAATGGGCAAAGGATATGATCAGACACTTCTCAAAGAAGACATTTCTGTGGCCAACAAACATATGAAAAAAAGCTCATCATCGTGGGTCATAGAGAAATGCAAATCAAAACCACATTGAGATACCATCTCATGCCAGTTAGAATGGTGATCATTAAAAAGTCAGGAAACAACAGATACTGCAAAGGATGTGGTGAAATAGAATTGCTTTTACACTGTTGGTGGGAGTGTAAATTAGTCAAACCATTGTAGAAGACAGTGTGGTGATTCTTCAAGGTTCTAGAACCAGAAATATCACTTGAATCAGCAATCCCATTACTGGGCATTTACACAAAGGATTACAAATCATTGTACTGTGAAGACACATGCACATGTCTGTTTACTGCACCACTATTCACGACAGCAATGACTTGGAACCAACCCAAATGCCTAAATCAATGTTAGATTGGATAAAAAAATGTGGCAAATATACACCATGGAATACTATGCAGCCATAAAAAAGGATGAGTTCATGTCCTTTGCTGGGACATGGATGAAGCTGGAAACCATCATTCTCAGTGAACTAACACAGGAACAGAAAACTAAACACTGCATGTTGTCACTCCTAAGTGGGAGCTGAACAATAAGAACACATGAATACGGGGAGGGGAACATGACAAACTGGGACCTATTGAGAGGTGAAGGGCTAGGGCAGGGATAGCATTAGGAGAAACACCTTATATAGATGACAGGTTGACAGGTGCAGCAAACCAATATGGCATGTGTATACCTATGTAACAAACCTGCATGTTCTGTACATATATCCCAATACTTGTATAATAAGCATACGTGATAAATTGTTCTGGATACAATATTCAGGTATCAATATATTAGATACAATTTTCTGTGTGTCTGGGGTCTTCGACCTATTTGGGGTCAAAATAAACTGAAGTTTATTAAGTGTATTAATATTCAATTTTCGTCATCCTCTTTTTAATTACGTTTCATGATAGTTTCATTGCCAATAATTAATTTGCTAGGTTGCCAACTGCTTCTAAACTTCAATGTATTTTTTCATAACCAATTTTTACTTTAAACACTTTCATGGCAAAAGTCTGTTAAATTTCATAAGCATTATTACATTACTATTTTTTCACTGACACTTTGTTAATTGAAAACCCTTAAATATATGAAATAATTTTTTCCCCAATATGTACCACAGACAATTTTGTTAAATAAATAAGAAGATAGAGACAGGGCATTATCAAGAGACAAATGTTCAATATAGCTTATATTCTGTCACACAGTTTTTATACCAACTGTACCAAAAATTGTGTATCAAATTGTGTATCATATAATTTATAACAAATTTACAATGGTATTTCTCTATCCCTTAACTCTCGATTTTAAAAACTTTCATAGGTAGGCAGTAAGGCAAGCATATATTTCCTTTGAAAGGTATAAGAAAATATTATTAGCATTCACATATGATACTCTTTTAGCTTAAGAAATGGACTACAAAACATTTACAAACATAGTGTACTTATTGAGTACCTTTATGTTTACATAAATATTGAAGAATCTCATATGCCTCTTTCAATCAAATCATCTCACTGACATTTACTGACCACTTTCTTATTTTTTTTTTAATTTTTTAAATTATACTTTAAGGTCTGAGATACATGTGCAGAACATGCAGGTGTGTATACATGTGCCATGGTGTTTTGCTGTATCCATCAACCCATCATCTACATTAGATATTTCTTCTAATTCCATCCCTCATCCCTCCCCTTGCCCCCTACCCCAGACAGGCCCTGGTGTATGATGTGCCCCTCCCTGTGCCCATATGTTCTCATTATTCAACTCCTACTTATGAGTGAGAACATGCAGTGTTTGTTTCTCTGTTCCTGTGTTAGTTTGCTGAGAATGACAGTTTCCAGCTGCACATGAACTCATAGTTTTTATGGCTGCATAGTATCACATGGTGTATATGTGCCACATTTTCTTTATCCAATCTAACATTGATGGGCATTGGGTTGGTTCCAAATGCTATTTTTTGCTATTGTGAATAGTGCTGCAATAAACAGACATGTGCATGTGTCTTTATAGTACAATGATTTGTAATCCTTTGTGTATATACCCAGTAATGGGATTGCTGGGTCAAATGGTATTTCTGGTTCTAGATTCTTGAGGAATCACCATACTGTCTTCTACAATCGGTGTAATTTACACTCCCACCAACAGTGTAAAAGCGTTCCTATTTCTCCACATCCTCTCCAGCATCTGTTGTTTCCTAACTTTTTAATGATCAACATTCTAACTGCCATGAGATGGTATCTCATTGTGGTTTTGATTTGCACTTCTCTAAAGACCAGTGATGATGAACTATTTTCCTATGTTTATTTACCACAGAAATGTCTTCTTTTGAGAAGTGTCTATTCATACCTTTGTCTACTTTTTGATGGACTTTTTTTTCTTGACCACTTTCTGTGGGGCAAAACAAAACAAAACAAAGCTGCTGTGTTTTCCCTAGGAAGTTTCTTTTGAACTTACTTCTTGAATAAAAATGTTCTCCTAATTTCTAGGGTTTTCTTTTTTTCACTCTGTTTTATACTCTATGGCCAAGATAAAACAAGGCATTTATTAACAAAGTTGGTCCTTGAAATGAAGGTTTATTGCCATACATTTTTGAATCTGATAAAAGCAACTGCACATAATTTTACAAAGTTTCTATAATATCTAGATAATTATCATAGCATAAAATGAAGATGTGAGTTTTCTTTACTTTCTATTAAAGTTGAATCTTTAATGGCCAGAGCAGAGTTTCAAATTAATTATTTTACTGTTATTAGGTTTTTCATTTCTTGCATCCATCCTAAACTCTGTCCAGCATTCCCATGAACATTAGTGGCTCATTAAGAGGCTCAGAGTTAATCCACAGGGCAAAACATTTGTTCTGTCCTTAAGGCCTGCTTTCCTGGGAGTTAGAAATAAGCAGAAATCTAATTTTGGTTAATTTCATTGCTTAGGTCATAGTAGTAAATTCAACTCAGTCAGCTCTTATAAAATTATCTTTTATTAAAATGAACTAGAGGTTTCATAGAAATGCAAAAATGTCTCCACTGAGACAAAATTCCTTAGATGCCAAAATGCAAAATAATACTATGCTTATTTTTCTAAGTTATCATTTAGTATAATATTAACTCCATTGCTTGTATAATTTGATAACTTCTAACTTTTCTACAAATAAATTATTATAAGACCTACATATCAGACTTTTAACAAATACACTCATGAGAATTTTACCATAGTATTGTATTGCCTACACAGTTCCTTGGTCATATTTTAGGCTCACTAAGAAGCATCATTCACTTATTAAGTCACCAACTTGAACTAAACTTTGGTTGTGGGTGGGCCAAAGGCTAAATTAAGTTCCTACTAATAATTACTTTCATTTCCAGAGTTTGTGTCTGATTCTAAGTCAAGCATTTCCTCTTCCTGTCTCTTAAGGTACAATGCTGAAATCAACTCTGATACACGCTCTATTGAACATTATTTATCACTGGCTTGAAAGCAAGGCTACAAAGTGAAATTCTACATTTATAGATGACACTAATTTTGTTGGCTGAGTAAATGCCAAGAGGGTAAAGCTGAAATAAGAGGCAGTCTTGTGAGAAGTAATTTTGGAGTCAGTAGATGTGAGATCCAGCCTCTAGTGCTGCCACTTACTATTTCTAGTTCGTAACCTCCCTGAACTTCAGGTTTTTTCCACTGTGAAATCAAGATTTATGAAGTCATTGACTACACAGATGGTAATGAGGATGAGTGTAAAATCATTAACACACACGAAGCACTATAAAAAGAGCCATGGGAATCAAGAGGTTTGTCTTAATTCCAGGGTTATCACTTTTTAATTCTGTCATCCTGGGCAACCCACTTTATTTCTCAATCTCTCATCTTATATCTTTGTAAAATATCAGTATTAACAACTAGCTTCTGGAGTTATTTTATTACTAAATAAGATACATCTTCTCATTAATAACACAGGTTTGGGGTCAAACAGACTTAGGCTGGAATCCCAATTGCCATTTACTAGTTATATGAGTTGAGAAAGTCACATAACTTCTCTAAGTTCCATTTATTTCCTTTGTAAAATTGTGATAATTCTGACATTAGTTTTTATAATTTAGTTTTTTATAATATAGTTTTTTATAATATAGTTTTAATGAAACAATCTTAAGTTTTGATGCCATATTAGATGTTCTATTTGTATTATTCTTAAGAAATCCTTGTGAATAGGGAAAATGGCCAAAAAAGTTGACTGTTGGCAAGTATGAAGCAATGCTCTCATGAAAAAAAATCCAACACAGTCTTAAAAAGTGATGAATGCCAAAATGTCAGATGAGACAGAAGGAAAAGGATCTATTATTACACCCTATTTCCTGAAGACAAGAGTCCAATGTGCACTTGTCAACACAAAAGGTCAAAACAATCGCAGGCATCATTTAAAAGGTTATTGGAAACAAATCAAAAAACATGATTTCTTTTTGGTTTTACACAGATATGTCAGGGGATGATGGTAAAGAGAAGTATATAATTATTGTGACAAAAATCCACAGCATTTGCTTTTACATATTATTCCTTTAAAAATAATTTATTCTCTTATTAAACTACCATTTTACTTGCTCTCAAGTAAAATGAGCAGGAATGAACATTTACAAAAGAAATTAAACTCTCTTGATCTAGCATGGTCAGTGGTCAGATTGTATAAGTGGGGAATTAGCCTGCAATCATTGGTATAATGATATCACATTATAATGAAAATCTACCCTAGATGGCTCTATTCAATATACTTAAGAATCCTTTAGAAATTAAGACACACCTATCTCTTAGATAATGATATGTTAAAGCATATCTCATTATAGCATTTACAAATGCTAATTTAGAATAATAAAAAATGTCTCCCATTGAGTTCTCTCAAAAACTACATTGTTCAAAAACTTGGACTTAGACTTTTTCTAAATTTCCAAGTTTTTTTTTTTTTTCTGTATCTTTTGTTCTTCCTCTAACCTGAAAAAAAGATGAGTTACATAAGAGAGTTATTCTCAACCCTGAATGGACATCAGAATCACCTTTGCAGCATTTTAAACAACAACAAGAACAAAATATACTAACTTTTGTTTTAAAAACAATGAATGCTCATGATTTAAAAAAAAAAAAAGAAACAACACACAGAAATACTCTTTGTTCTAAATCTGTTGGTGCCACTCCCCAAAGAATTGTTTTTTAATGTTTTGTTTGTCTTCTCAGAAATTATATCAGCCAAAGTATTTTTCTGTATCTATATTTTAAAAAATTTGTTAAGAGAAATAAGGTAATCCTATACATAATATATTAAAAAATAGCTTGCTTTTTTTTTTTTTTACAATACACCTAGACATTTTTCTATAATGCCTACATGTAAGTACATCCTCTTTCTTTTTAAGTACCTGAAGATTCATTCGCAAATTATTTATAAGAGAAGACATGGTTGATCCATTAATCAGAGCCAAGTTATACTAAAGAGGAAGGAGCCTACCAGCTCTGAGTGGTCATCAGCAGTTACTCTATGTTATAGAGGTAATAGAGAGAACTGTTAATATTCATGTCTTTTAGGTGGAAGTTGGTTGGTCTTCTCCCAGTATTTATCCTCTAATACAATGCTGCCATGAATAGCTGTTAAATGTAACGGTGTAGGTACAGCTAAAATATAAACTCATACAAATAAAATTGCTGGTTCAAAGGCTATATGTATCTTTAATTTTTCCCAAATTGTTTTCTAAAATGTCATGTTAATTAACACTCTCACCATTCCTGTGCTTATAGAAATATTTTTATATATTTTAATGAATATGTATGAATATTTGAATATATAGAGAGAGTGTGAAAGAGAGATTGTACTGAAAAAATTTTATTAAAATATCTATGATTGACTCTGGAGGCTCAGATGTATTTTTCTTAAAAGCTCCCAAAGATAATCCCATCGATTATGCATATTTGGTAATTATTTTCTCATTTTTTTGACAGTATAGATTTGTTATACAAACATTAATTGTGGAACCTATCACTAGAATTTATGATGCTATAAATATGAGTCCAAATCTATAAAACAATACATTGTAAAACTGTGGTGATTTACCCAGTTATACTCAGGAAACATTTGTCTACATTACATCAGACTCTGTTCTACATACAGATTCACAGCAACTCAAAATGTTGAGGAGTGGTGTTCCTTTCTCTCCTCAAAATATACCTTGAATTGAAAGTTGAAGTTCCACAAAGGTTACAGCTGAAAAATTCTGAATAATCTCAATCATTTTTGCCATTACCAATTCTATCTCAATTCTCTTTGACTTCATTTACTACTTGTCTCGGACAGTATTTTACAAAATGACCACAACATCTACCATGCCACAGATGCTTCTGTGTAACAACCTTGACACCCCCATCAGAAGGCAGAGTTTAAGAACCCTTCTCAAATCTGGGTTGGCCTTAGTGATTATCTTGTAACTATTAGAATGTGGTTGAAATGATGAGGTGGGAATTCTAAGGGTAGGCCCAAGAAGGCCATATGAATTCCACTTTAGTGTTCACTCTCCCCATTAATCCCCTCAGGATGTTTCTGTTTTTGGAATCCAGTCAGTTGCCAAGGAGAGGCCATGTGCGCATGACCTAATCCACAGTCCTAGCTGAGGCTTTGATTCCTACCAGTAGAGGTGCCACACACATGAATGAAGAGGCATCCAGATAATTTTAACCCTCAGCCATTTGAGTCGCGCCCCTTGCCATTTGATTATTTCCAGCTGAGGCCCAGACGTTTCTAAGCAGACATAAGCCAGCCTCACTGTGCTCTCTGCATGAGTTTATGACCCAGAGTATCCACAGGCAAAAATAAAATGGTTGCTATTTTATGACACTGTATTTTTGGTGGGTTGTTATGCAGTAATATCAATGAAGACACAGCTACACCACTGAAACGCCATTTTACATTTTTTAAAATGAAGAAAGAACATCTGCTGATTCTATTTAAATATAATCTCATAAAAACAAACAAACAACAGAAAACATTCCCCAAAGTGTTTTTAAGGGTTAGGGGTTTGGGAAAGAGGATTCTAAGTTCAGCTTGAAGAAATACTGGATACAGTAGGCACTGTTCTCTACCTAGAAACTTTTGTATGATAATCAATCAATAATTGTTCTGAGTTTAGCATGGTAATCCTATTCCTTTTTTTCAGTTGTTAGTTTAGTAGTAGACTTGTATTCATGTTCTTGGCCAATGCTGACTCAGACCCAATGGACGCATTCTTAGAAATACTTTTCCTTCCTTGATAAAATAATCAAGGGTCACACAAATAGTTATTTTGCAATGTTCTAGCCATCACCACGTTTGTCCTTTTACAATTTCTCATGTGAAGACATGAGCCTGGAAGCAGAAGTAGCTAACTTGTGACTCTAAAGGTAGGGCCAAGGCACAAAGCACAGACATAAATCAGTAAGCCAGAAAATAAAACCTGTAAACACTCATCTCTTATCATAAATAAGACAATGCACATCTATATTACTTAATGACTTTAGAGAAGTTTTCTGTTACTTGCAGCTGACTGTATTATAAACACTACCCTACGTTTAGACAAAATTACCGTCCACATATGGCCACTTAAGAAATACTTCATAGACAATGTCATGAATGATACTACTGAATTTGTGTAATGCAGCGGTCCTGTCAATATGCATTCTAAATCTTTCCAGACCTAGGCATTTTGCTTTTAAGTTTGGTGAGGATGAAACTTATGTGTTTTATTTATTCATGAAAAAGTGCTGAAGAAAAACTAGGTTGAACCTCTACCACTTTTCTCTTGTAATTTAGAATATTACATACCCCTTTCTATGTTAGAATGTAATGATTCACTTTTGATTATGAAAATGTTAACTTTCCTAACAGATTCAAATATAACAAGTTAACATTTAGAAAGTTACAATTAGGAAAGGAATATAAACTCAGATCTAAATCACCTGAAAAATATTGTAAAATATTAATCATTATCTCCTCCTTAGATATCAGTGTCATTTGATCCTCATAATAAAGTAGAAAAAGAAAAAAATATCAGTTAGTAAGTTTAGAGAGTTAAAGATTATAACTGTATCAATGTTTTGCCAAACTTGTGGAGTATGCCATATGATAAAAGTGGCCTAACTAGGAGAAATTATATTATTGTATCCCTTGATTCATTCACTAATTCCATAACTGTATGCAAAACACTGATGCTGAATGCTAATAACTATGTTATCTAAAGTTCAATAATTCACCTCATTCATTCAAGTAATATTCGTTACTAGTAGATTCTGGGGATAATGTAACAAGCTCAAGATTTTTAGTAAAACCATTGGGCTTTTTAGTTTAAAAATAACTGTAGTTCAGATTTATAACACTTCATCAAATGTAGATTCCTCTTGTTTCATTACAGAACATCTACTTCTTCAAATTTCACAGTTAATCTGACAATCTTATTCAAGTTATTGCTTTAAATATTAAGTTAACACATGTGCTCTGTCCAAAGCAACAATTTTGTTTTAATATCTGCATGAATCGAAAAGTATTTTAAGTGTTAGAAATTTCAGATACCATGGCAAAACAGTAGAATTGGCCCTAGTGCTCCTTCAAGCACACCGGATAGACAGCTACTCTCAACTTGGACATATTTGAGTTACATGCTCCTTCTTCTGTACCTACTGCTGGTCGCCCTCTACAATGTTCCTCAAAAGCAGGTTTCAAAATGTGAGTCTTATGCTTGGTTTTCTTTCTTTCTTTTTTTTTTTTTTTTTGAGATGGAGTTTCGCTCTTGTTACCCAGGCTGGAGTGCAATGGCGCGATCTCGGCTCACCGCAACCTCCACCTCCTGGGTTCAGGCAATTCTCCTGCCTCAGCCTCCTGAGTAGCTGGGATTACAGGCATGCACCACCATGCCCAGCTGATTTTTTGTATTTTTAGTAGAGACGGGGTTTCACCATGTTGACCAGGATGGTCTCGATCTCTTGACCTCGTGATCCACCCGCCTCGGCCTGCCAAAGTGCTGGGATTACAGGCATGAGCCACCACGCCCGGCCTTTATGCTTGGTTTTCTAAGTGTTTTTTGCAAGTGATAAATTTCTAATTGTTTCTAATTTATATAAAAGAATCAAATGGTCTTTTAAAGAGTGAAAGTGCAGACAAGACCTCAAACTGAATTTTTAGTGAAACAAAGGCATCTTTTGCCGCATGCTGAAAATCAACCATGCCTCAATCACATCAGCAGGAAAGTCAAAAATTCTTGCAGGTGGTGACAGCCAATGTAGATGGTAACTTCTCCCCTCTGATTTTCTGCTCTGTGGCAGACAAACAGAAAATAGAGGAGTTAAAAGTAACATATGGTGTGAGACTCTAGAAAAGTGGCCGATCATGCCCAAAGGACAACAAAATAAGCAATTTTACAATTTTTCATATTATTTAACATGCTCGCAACTTAGAAGAAGGGTGCAAATCAATTTGACTATAATTTTATATTCAGTAGGCTAAATCTAGGCACAACCAGCTGGGTTGTTAATACAGGTCAAGGAATAATTGGCTGCATTTGTTTCCATTTTAGAAAACCTAAATGAGCTCTGAGTGTGTTTGAGGCTAAGAAAGAAACAAAGATTTCTTCACTGATATAATAGATTCTGACAAAAACATGAGAGAAGAGGACAGAGGATTATTATACTAAGATGCACTTATGAAAAAATAATGAATGAAGAACTGATATTATAATTGCAAAATTCAAATAAATGCCACAACTCTGTAATGAATGGATTATGACTGGGAAAAGTCGTTGCTGGGTGTTCCTCCTCATAGTAAGCAGTCAAGGAAAGAAAATAGAGCAATACAGCCCAACCATCATCCAAAGGCACCAATCATTTTTCTTCCATGGCACTCTCAGATGATAGTGCTCATAAATTTTATGTCATCACAGGCTTTTGTGGGAAAAGACAAATTATAAGCTTGAATTTTAAAGAATATGATCATATATTTTTTGGAATTTATTTAAAATATGAACACTGAGTAACTAGAGGACATACATGATTATAATTTTCATAAAGTTTTAACTCATAGCAAATTAATCTGCTTTTATAATTATACACATAATAAATAAAAAATATTCCATATAATCAACAACTGTGGCTTGGTAAATTCCCAAGAAATGCATAGACACAAATAAAAAGAAGTGAATGCAACCAGGGGATAATACTGTCAATTATTTAAATTTCATTTACATGTTTTATTTCAAATAATCCATAAGCACTACCTTTCTTCATAGAGTGAATATAACAAATTTTTGATGGCGCATTATATTATTTTCTTAAAGTCTCATGACTAGAGGAAAAGTTGCTGCACAGACTTATGCCCAATGCTAATATGCAATATTCTCTATATTAGATAAACTTTGTCTATTACACAAAGATTCAGGGACTGAGTGGGAAAACATTTTATAGCAATGTGTGATGATTACACACACAAAGCACTTGACAAATATCCAGACCACACTTTGCTACAACAGAGGAAGAACAGCTTCAAGAAGCCATATGAACGTCTCATAATGTTGTATCTTTTAAAATATGCTATCATGATTATCACTCTGACTCTACTATTTAGTCTCTCTAATGTCTCTGGGGCTTTATCAATTTTCCCTTCAGAAATGTAAATCTGTACAATTATAAGAAAATGTGCAAATTGCACTAGAAAGAGGTGATACTGAAAGGATCCACTCAATCAATGAGAGACATAACCAGCAAGACACGGTACCCTGCCAATGTGCATAAAGATGATTTAATGGGAAACAAAACATTCTGAAGTTGTTATGGAAAACAAAGTATTACAAAATGACTTTGCGATATCAGATTTGTTGTGGTCAGTGAATGAGTTAAAGTTACAGTACATTTATTTTCTATTTATTTATTCAAAATATTTATTGAATTTCTATTGCATACTGGTTCTAGACACTGGGGATGCATCAGTGAACAAAACACACAAAAATCCTATGAAACTGCCATTCTATTCACAAAATCCTAGTTTACTTTAAAGGGGGAATAATCTTTCCAGTGCTTAACAATGCTATTAGGAAGAGCGATTTACCATATTTTGTATAGAAAAAGTTTTACAAATTAAAGTGCTAAATGATGATCAAATGTTCTATAGGTATTTTTCTGAAATCTAGTTTGCTCTTCTATAACTGTGATCTATTATTTTCTAATTGGAAACATCTAGGTTTCATTATGCATAAAATTGCACATTAAATCTATAGGCACTCTACATGATGGCAAATGATTTTTTTAAACAAGAGATAAATTGATCAGAGGCTTTGTTTTTAGGCAGTAATGCTTTTCTCATGGAAAACCAGTTTCTAAACATGGAAAACCAGCTTTCTAAACAGAAAACATCATGATGTTTCAAAACGTTCCACTCTGCTATAGGGGAACATGGCTTCCTGGTAAAGTATTTTGCATGAATTTCATGCTGTGAGGCTGTAGCTCAACCCATACATCTAATACTGGATGTAGGGCGCATATACTATCATGTTCTAAGAACTAAGATTCTTCTGCTGAAATCCTGTTATACAGTATTGCCTTGCTTCTGTCATCATGTGAGCTCTAGAAAAAGCATATGGGTAAATTTAGATTCTGTGCAACCCCAGGATGCATGCAGTCAAAGGCCTTGACGAAGCAACCCGTCAATCACCTTTTCTGCCATGACAGCCCTACCACGCAGATCTATTACTTGCCTCCATACTTTTCTCAGTGTGCTTCCACACTTACCATTGGGGGCAGGTGTGGTAAGAAAATGTCAGTATTCTGTCTCAATTATTACAGCATGATTATGGAGTTCTAGATTCATGAAAAAAATAAGAGAAGTAAGCAAAACTATGGACATATTATTTGATTCCCAGCTGCTTGCCGGAAGCCCAAATGTGTTTCCTCCTTAAGAAGCAGTACACTGAAAAGTCATAATAAGCCTTTTGGAAATAAGATGATGACATCAAATCATGAATTATTAGGCAGTTTTCTGCCTCTGCTTTATCTCATGCCTACAGATATTTTGGCTTCGTTTTTCTTTTTTTTTTCTTTCAATAGATATTTGAGTATCAGTCACTATACTCTATGTATGCTGAAATATATTGCACAGCTATATTGAAATTGCAGCAGAGAATTTAAAGTTGTGATGCTTGTTCCCACAAATGACTGTATGGTTAGGTGCTACTTAGATTACTATGGGAACCCATAGCAGATTCACCAAACCTATTCAGGGGTATCAGAATAAACAGCCCAGAAGAAATGGCAAGGTGAGACCAGAAGGTTAGATAGAAGAAAGAGCCTGGCAGAAAGAGTGTTGTCAGCAGAAGGAACAACAAAGGCTTGGAGGCCAGGATGGGTAGGGAATATACACCTATTGGATGGGGAGAGAGACGTGAGCTGGAGACACAGGCAAGGTCCAGATCCTGGTAGGCCCTAAACGTTACTTCAGGGAATTTGGGTTTTATCCTAAAAGTAATTATAATGTATCAGGGAAGTTTTAAGCAGGAGAATGCATACCTTGTTGTAGAAAACAGTCACTCGATTTAGGCTGGACCTAGTAGCTTGCCTGTAATCCCAGCACTTTGTGGGGCTGAGGCGGGCTGATCACTTGAGGCCAGGAGTTCACGACCAGTTTGGCCAGCCCGGTGAAACCCCATCTCCACTAAAAACAAAAAAATTAGCCAGGCTCGCACCTGTAGTGCCATCTACTGGGGAGGCTGAGGCAGGAGAATTGCTTGAACCTGGGAGGTGGAGGTTTCAATGAGCTGAGATGGTACCATTGCACTCCAACTTGGGTGACAGAGCGAGACTCTGTCTCAAAGAAAAAAAAAAATCACTCAAATAATGCCTCTCTGTGTGCATGACCTTGGGCATTCTTGTATGTAAAAAAAGAGAACATGTACAGGAAGGGTTGGAATAGTTATGAAATGAAATATGTACCGAGCATTGTGTCTGGGTCAATCACATACATTCAAGCGGACAGATTCTAGAGTATGTTTGTGTTTGAACAGAGCATTCAGCTCCACCATTGTACTGGTAGGAAGAATGTCTCCCAAAATTTAATTTGACTCAAAACCTCAAAATTTTACTTTATTAGGAAATAGGGCCTTTACAGATGTAATTAGTTAAGAATCTTGACATGAAATCATTCTGAACTCAGAGTGGCCCTACATTTAATGACCAGTGACATCATAAGAAAAGGAAAGGACACAGGGGTACACAGAGAAGGACACATGAAGACAAAGGCAGAGATTCGATGCCACAAACCAAGGAATGCATGAAGCTACCAGAAACTGGAGGAATCAAGAGCGATTTCTTTCCCAGAGGTGTCAGAGTTAATGTGGTGCTGTCAGCACCTTGATTTCTGATTTCTAGCCTCCAGAACTTTAAGAGAACATTTAACTTTTTTTTTTTTTTTTTTCTTAAGCTCCCAGTTTATGGTCCATGTTTTGTTATGACAGCCCTCGGAAATGAACACATCCATGCAGTCTTGGTATGCTTCTAAGTAAGCTATACAACTTTCTGTGCCTCATTGCTTCCTTGTTAAATTGGTATACTAACTCTTCATATATTTATTCAGTTGCCACGTTAATTACATGAGATTATACACATGAAATATGTAGAACAGTGCTTTGTTCACCACAAAATAAATAATGAACATTAGTTGTTGTAAGTACTGTTAAGAGTTACAGTACTAGGTAGATAATAAAATGAACATGTTTCAGCAATTTAAAATATTTTGGTTTTTAATGCATTGCATCCAAATTGATCATTACTTTTTAAGTTTTACAATTAGCCATGCCACATTCCACAATATTTAATGTTAAAATATTTACTTTTATTGCCAAATTACTAAACACATTATTTTCAGTCTTGAATCAGAATATGGTCATGCATTTTTAAAGAAAAATTCATAGTTTGTTCTTAAAGGTATATATTTCACTTTTATCAAAATATTTTCAAAGGTATTAGTTAACGTTATCATCTTCTTTCCCTGAATGCAGGTTTCCTCTCTTGCAGGAACAGCACTGACTCTCTAATCTTACTTTCAAAAGATACTCACATTTCAACATAATTCTCTTGAGACTGTTTTTAGGAAAATAATAGAGTAAATGAAAGAAATGAACTATCCATTGCAGTACCATTTATCATGGAGTGCTGCATACCATTATCTCAAAAACATGCAGTGTAGTAATCACTTGGAGTAGTGATAACACATAATTGTATGCTAGTCATAAATTATAGGTGAATGGCAGTTTCAGCTAATGAGTGCCAAATAGCAGTGCAGGCACTGTAGTGATTAGGGAAGATGTGGTTATGAATGCATTTATTACTGGTGTATTACAAACCTTTTCTAATTAAAAATGGCAGGTCTATAAATAGACACCATGCTAGGACACCTATATCCAAAAGTAAAAGACCTAAAGATATTTCACTATCACAACCTCTCATATCAGTTTAATATTGTGGTCTGGGGGAACATTGGAGAGAATAAAAATTAATGAAAAGTAGAAACTAAAAACAAAAATAATATAAATCTTTCTACATATGTATCTTTTTTTCAAAAATACTTCTGTCAGGTTAAATTCATTTTATATTACTTTAGGAAGAACTTAGACATACTTAACCTCAGACAGGTTTTCTGCTCCCTTTTACATCTTAAATTTTATTTATGTTGCTTCTCTGATGTGTGAAAATGGCCACTCTTCACTGACTGGTAGTATTTATCTCTCTAGAGATGATTTCAAAATCTTACCAAATAGCTACGATTTTATTTCTTGCCCCACAGATACTATATATTCGGCTAGTCCTATTTATGCTTGGGATGCTATGAAATTTCTATTTATTTTGATACAGCTGAAGTCAAAGGTAATTTATGAGGTAGAAATAAGTATAGATGATTGCAGTAATAACATTTCTTCCCCAGTTGATTCTTCACTTTAAGATATATTGTATACGTTAGTTTATTGTGGCCCTTTGGTTGGAAATTGGAAATGCAATAAACACAGTTTTAAATACTGAGACTTAAATAATGATGTTTACCCCCGAAGTCTCATCTTAAGTGTTATTACAGATTCCTTTGCAGAGGTAAGTGAACATATTGAAAAATTTAGAAATATAGAAGTTTTAAAATATAAATAACATTATTTTCTCTCAGATTATAATAAAATTCATAATGCACTCAGTTAATATTTTAATCATTCTAAATTGCCCATTTTTGCCTTACAATTCTTGCTTTGCTTCTTGTAAGCTGCCTTTTTTTTAGATTTCTGTAAGTAGGTTTGGCTACTATTTGGACAAAAATAAGTAGATATGTACCAAAGTAAAATTGGCCTTTTCTGGGAAAGATTTTTTATTTATGTAAATTAACATTAAAATTTATTTTCAGGAAATCAACTGTTGGCACAAAAGCCATCAAGTTTTAAAGACTTATCTGAAAGCACTTGCAATTTGGATTTCTAATTAAAACAAAATTTAGGCATATTCTTTTTGGTGAATTCAATATTTCTTTGCTCATAAAACACATAAAAATTCTATAGTACTTTAATTGATTTTTAAATATTTTCATTTCTAGAAACTACTAAAATATCTTCTTTGAGAATTTATGTATATAGTATATCTACTGGCACAAATCATGTTTTACTCTGACTACATTAATGCATCTTATTTTTCATAAGCTACTGGAAGGCAGGGAATACCTCTCATCTGCCTTTGCAGCTTTCACATTTTAAACACAGTGTCTTCCATAGTAGGTGCTTCCTAATTATTTATAAAACGAATCATTTAATACATATTTAACACTAAGGGATGGAGCTTTGGCAAAATTCAACATTTCAAGAGGTAGATATCTGTACTATATTTGCATTTCCCAGCTGATTTGGTTGATTTTAAATATCTGATAAACAAATAGTGATAATTTTCTCTTCATCAAAGTAAACGGGAAAGAATATAAATATCACGTCAGTAGCAAATATTCAATAAGTATTAAGTTATTTTGAATAGTTCAGTTGAAATGGAAATAGTAATACTGCCAGGTTTTAAGCACTATAATATTGCTATATATATATGTGTTACTGAGGACTATTGTGTCTAGGCATGGTACCAACAACTTTGTATTATTTCACTTAATTTTTTAAATTCCATGACTTAAGACATAGCATTAAGCTAACAACAGGCCTATTCTCAGGCAGGTCACACTTAGATATCATATATATGAAAACTTAAGATCAAGAAATGGCTTATAGCAACCTGTGCCTGCACAGACTTAGAAAATCATCATATCCACTAAGGGTATTTGCACTAACATAGAAATCCTTCAGACTTTTCTTGATTCCTGGAGTGCTGTATTTTGGTATCTTTTTTTACTCCTGAAATTATTTACCTATTCCACACAGCTGGTTAAGTGATGGATTCCGTAATCCAAACCCAGGTCCATCTGAGTCTGAAATTGATGTTTTCTGCCCTTTGCTATACTGCCTTTCATGGTTATATTGATTACATCTCACTAGATTGGATAAGGAAAGATTTTTAAATAAGAAGAACAAACTCTGGCCACCAAAAAGATGTTTTTACATATGAATTCCTGGAACCTAGGAAAGTTACCTTATTTGAAAAAAAAAAAAATTACAGATATCATTAAGTTAAAGCCTTTGAGATAAAGAGATCATCCTTAATTATCCAGTTGGGCTCTAATCCAGTGGTAGTTGTCTTTATAAGAAACCCACAGGAAAGGTTTGACAGACAGAAGAAAAGGAGGCAATGTGACCATGGAGGCAGAGGTTGGAGTGATGTTGCCACAAGCTAAAAAACACCAGGTCTGCCAGGAGGTGGAAGAGACAAGAAACAGAATCTCCTAAAGAGCCTAGGGAGGTAACACAGTCCTGTCGGCACCTTGATTTTGGACTTTTGTCCTCCAAGCTGTGAGAGAAGAAAGAATGAATATATGTTCTTTGAAGCTACCACGCTTTTGTCAATTTGTTATAAAAGCTCTAGAAATCTAACAGAGATTTTAATTTTCATTCAGAAACCATTGGGATTTTTAATCTCTATGTAGAATAGAAGGGACAAAATATTTCATTAAAAATGTTTATCTTTAACCAAGTTTTGAAAATTATTTGATTATATAATTTGATAAAATTATATCATTATCTCTTTTCTTAGCAAAATGAATCTCACAGAAGATGATGAAAGCAGATGCTAAATTTGTGCTAAAATGTGAATGAAATAACTTCCACCTGTATTTGAGGCATACGAACAGAATATAACAACAGAGAATTGGAACCAAAGAGAATGTTCTAAAAAGGCTGATGCCTTCAGTGTTGCTGCCGTGCCTTGTGGCCTCTTGTGCCTGCACTGTTACAAGGATGCTTCCTTTTATTTTCATACATTTCTCATGTTCTTTTCTTTTTCTTTTTTCTTTTCTTTAGCACCTTAGGAGTCCATTCTGATTTTCACGCTGTATTTCCGTTTGATTCATTCATTGTGTAAAAGAAATTTTACTAGAAGAATTCGGCTTTTTATAGAATTCAGTTAAGTAGATTACTTAGCAAAGCCATCAGCACCATGCACCTTGTCCTTTTTATCTTCTCACTGCAGATACTCACACCGCTGCCTCAGGATTCCAGTCTAAAGGACATGGCCCATGCACATTAGCAGCATTACTTCAGGACATTCACAAGTGTTCATTGGACATGCTGATTTTCTCTATTAAATTACTCCCTATCTCTGCTGGATTCAAAGTAAGCTTGACAGAAGATATTTCAGTTAAATAGATGAGATTCAGATTAATAATATGTATTCTATGAAAATAAGCAAAATGAATAAAATAGTAATCATGCTTTTTACACTTGAGGATATTAAGTAAATTTCTATATAGTTTCTAAAATACATTATTAAATTTGTTTTCTCTTTGAGCTTTTGATAGACTATTAAACTATTTTGATAATAGCATTATTAAACATAAAAGTATCTACAAATTTACATATAAAATTACAATTAAACAGCACTTAGTTTTGAATAGATCACTAATGAAATAGTCATTAAAAATTAATAAAAGTAATAGTGGTATATCCCGATCTGCTACAAATATTTAAAAATTTAAGGGCAAGATATTTCTGAATCCTATATAATTAACAGTTCTTTTCATTTCAAAATTAGTCTGTTTTATATTCAATGGTATATTAATTATTTTTACAAATGCCTGCATCTGAATTCATTTACTCAACATCACTTCTTGTCTGTTCCATAAATATGACAGACTAATGCAGGTTATCTATGAAACAATGTATACCTTAATCATGATGTTCCCTTATCTTTATTCAGTTTCCCACTGAAATTAATAAAAGCTTTAACTAAACAAAGAAGAGCACAATATTGAAAATAAATATATATTCCTTTGTATTAATGTTTCCTACACTAACGTACTTAAATGTTCAGCTTGGGACTCACAGAAAAGACATCATGCTAATAGAATTCTGGTGAGAAAAACATAACATTAGGAATGTTTTTATTCCAGAAAGAACTGGTTTTTGCATGTTGAATCACTTATTGTGAAAAAGAAATTCTGACTTTTCCAAAGAAGCCCATAAAGGATTTCAAATACATTCCTATAGTAAAGGTAGACTGCAGTCCGCATAATTTTAGAAAAGCAATATATGCTTAATGGGCAGTAGGTGGGGGAGGTAGGTAGGGCATTGATAGCGGCTATTTTCTTTCTGGCATATTTCTTCTGATTTCCTTTGACTTCTTATATTTATTTCTCCATCTTTTACAGTCTTCTGAAAGTATGTCTAATAAACCAAGGCTATGTCTAATGATATTAAGAAATATTGCAACCTAAAGAGGTACAGATAATTAGATTAGGAAGGACGTGATAGGAGGAGAATTATGGACTCAAACTGGAGCTCTGCCACTTCAATGGAATGCTCTTCTGACCCATTCTCATGCAAAATTTAGAAATCTGTAGCATTTAAAAGTGAGGCCTAATCTACTTTTACAGACGCTGCTAGATCTGTGTAATGATATCAACACAGGCATGAACCAGTGCTAGATTCGTGTTCATAATCTTCCTTAAAACGTAATCTGTAGAGTAGAAAATATGCCTGACTCTTCATCTCATGCCCTCTTCACTGTACTGAGCTGAGTCCTAGCTGCAGATGTGCTACCTACTAGCCATACGACCAAAGGCAGGTTCTCTGTGACTCAGTTTACTCTCTAGAAAACAAAAGCTTTAGATAAAATAGATAATCTCCAAGATCCCTCCCAGCTCAAAACTTTTAATTATTAGATTCATTTTTACCATATAGCCAAATTCACCTATTATTTTTAGAAGAGATTATCATAGAATTTAAGCATCAGTTATTTGGAAAGAGAAAACTACTTATTTCTGATTTCTTGTGAGTATAGAGCTTTAGACTGTTGTGTGGTTATCATCAAGCCCAAGGCTTCACATTTCATAGATCCCTAATAAATATGCTATTTTCACAAATTGAGACCCTATTAATGTTCTATTATTTAAGTGGTTGGAATTACATTTACTTATTATCAAAATGAAACAATATACATATAAGACTCATGCATAATCACAAAATCTAGAATGAATTAATCTAAAACTCCCAAAAGGAAAGTGTAAATTTTTTCTTTTCTTTTCTTTTGTTTTTGCTTCACTTCAGGAGCTCATATCATCACATCATAACCTTGAAATACAGTTAAGAATTTCCATCCAAATGTAGACCACTGAAGCAATGCGGATCCCATCAGCTTATGCAATATGTACGTGAACCAAGAGATAAAAGAGTAATGAAGTGGGTGTCTTTGATATTACTCTGAAATTTCAGTGCTATTGTTTTATTTTATGATTTACTGGAAGATTTCCTGTGAATATGCAAACTTGGAATACATTGGATTCAGAGGCAAGGTTTCCATTCCATTTATTTTTAACACCTGATAAGTGAATCTGATTGAGGGAGACTGGCTCTTGGCTATAAGAGCTGGCAGAATTTTTTTGCATGAACTCAAATGCAGATAATAATTATCTTTTTGTATTTGGGATATGGATAGCTTTCTTTTTTTAAAAAAAAAAACAGCTCCTTTAAAAAATACTTTCTGAGTTTATAAGGGAAATAAAAATAAATTTTATTGTGCAATATTTTTACAACTTCCTTTTGTCTTTGCAGTAAAGTTTTCATACAGAAACATTTATTTCCAACCACTTAAATTTCGCTGACTCTAAAAGTAATAGATATGTTTTGAGTGAAATGTCAACAAAAAAAAATAGTGTATTTTTAGTATATTCTTCAATGGATTTAATTACAGAGCTCACACAAATAAATAATTTAAAAACAGTGAGAAAACATTTAATTTGATAGTTTTGGCCTTATTTTATATTTCTTTCATCTACTTGGAGATTTTTAAGAAAAATTAAATCCGAAAATTTTAGATAAGTTATAGAATGCTAGGTACTATGAGATATAAAGGGTAAAACTAGAAAGTGGTAGGGTGCGGTGACTCACACCTGTAATCCCAGCACTTTGGGAGGCTGAGGCAGGCAGATTGCCAGATATCAGGAGTTCTAGACCAGTCTGGCCAACATGGTGAAACTCCGTCTCTACTAAAATACAAAAAAAAATCTGGGTGTGGTGGCGTGAGCCTGTAATCTCAGTTACTCTGGAGAATAAGGCAGGGAAATTGTTTGAACCAGGTGGTAGTTGCAGTAACCTGAGATCATGCCACTGCACTCCAGCCTGGGCGACAGAGCAAGTCTCTGTCTCAAAAAACAAAACAAAACAAAAAACAAATGAACAAAACTAGAAAGTGCCTGTTTGTCCTTGGATTTCAAAAGATTATGAATAATTGAAGATGGCATTTGCATCTTCAGATAAATTGTTCAGATAAATTCTCTGCTTTAAGAAAATCTAAAACCATCAGAGTATATCTCAACACTGATTTTTTTAGTTGACCACTTTAAAGACTTCATAAAAACTGAATCTATCAGTTTGCTGAGAATGATGGTTTCCAGGTTCATCCATGTCCATCATCGTTTTTGATGGCTGCATAATATTCCATGGTGTATATGTGCCACATTTTCCCTGTCCAGTCTATCATCAATGGGCATTTGGGTTGTTTCCAGGTCTTTGCTATTGTAAACAGTGCTGCAGTGAACATTCGTGTGCACATGTCCTTATAGTAGAACAATTTATAATCCTTTGGATATATACCCAGTAATGGGATTGCTGGGTCAAATGGAATTTCTATTTCTAGGTCCTTGAAGAATCGCCACACTGTCTTCCACAATGGCATGGACATAGGGAGGGGAGCACTACACACTGGGGTCAGTTGGGGGGAAATAGGGGAGGGACAGTGGAGGGTGGGGAGTTGGGGAGAGATGCCAGATGTATGTGATGGGGAGGAAGGCAGCAAATCACACTGCCACGTGTGTGCCTATGCAACAATCTTGCATGTTCTTCACATGTACCCCAAAACCTAAAATGCAATAAAATAAATAAATGGAAAAAAAAGAACCCTGAATCTAGAGGATTTTCAGTTTTTGTACTTACCTTTATTTTTTTGTAATAGAAAAGATATAAAAGTTGTTCTTTACCAAAATATATATATATATGCAATGTGGAGAACATGCCAGATTGCATACTTTTACTGTCTTGTCATTTTGAAAATTTTTACAAGAATATTTTTCTTTCTAAAGATTATAATGGGCAACATTCTAGGGAAAACAGTAGAAAGGTGGAAGTCAAAAAAAAAAAAAAGGAACCCCAACAAAGAGATCAAGGTGATGCCAAGCAAAAAAAGTAAAAGAAAGAAAATAACAGTACCCTTAGAAGTTACAGTTCAATACCTAATTTCTCTCTCTGACAGAATAAATTTATTTCCACCCTGCATCTACTCAGTCGCTGCTAATGGCTATTCCAAGTAAGATGAGACAAGTTTGAAGAGTAAGTTACCAATAGTCCAGGTGAGCTATCTAAACTGATTTTATTGGTGATGGGAGTTTTTCTCAAATTGTAAGAGCTACATTATCAAAGGTGTGTTTAAGAGAGAATGAGGTCTCTCTAGAGTCTTTTTTTGTGAACTGCAGCATTGAAGATAAAAGAACCTTTTATTTTGGCCTTTATAGCAGTGGGAGAGATCCAGGCCATGCAAAACCCATCAGTTAAGTGCTGTTTGAAAATTATATGAGATTGAGCAACAACTATCACCTTGTTTAAATATGAAAAGTGTTTTATCCTCTTTGAGTGAACAAGAGTTAAGAGTAAAAATTTAATAAAGTGAACTGATCTATTGACATTTAAGAAGTATTTTCTTTATGTCATGATGCTGAAGTGTATTTATTTTTTATATTTATTTAATTCTGAAGTTCCAATATCTTTATGTTTTCTACCCTAGAATTTATGATATACTAGAAAGACCACTGAAAATAAATATAAATTATGGCCCTAATATTGCTACTTAAGAACTACAAAACTCGACTCAAGAAAACCCATTTAAAAGTGGGAAAAGGACATAAACAGACACTTTTCAAAGAAGACATACATGTGGCATCAAGCATATGAAAAAAGTTCAGTATCACTGATCATTAGAGAAATGCAAATTAAAACCACAATGAGATACCATCTCACATCATTCAGAAATGCTATTATTAAAAAGTCAAAAAAGAACATGCTGGCAAAGTTGCAGAGAAAAGGGAACACTGATATACTGTTGATAGGAGTGAGTATTAGTTCAGCCTTTGTGGAATGCAGTTTGGCGATTCCTCAGACAGCTAAAAACAGAACTGCCATTTAACTCACCAATCCTATCACATACTCTGGGGTAACTCAAAGGAATATAATTCATTGTACCATAAGGACATAGGCACATGCATGTTCATTGCAGGACTAGTCCCAATAGCAAAGACATGGAATCAACCTAAATATCCATAAACCTAGACTGGAAAAAGAAAATGTGGCACACATCAATTATAGAATACTAAACGGCCATAAAAAAGAATGAAATCATGCCCTTTGGAGGAACATGAACGGAGCTGGAGGCCATCATCCTTTGCAAACTAACACAGAAATAGAAAACCAAATACTGCATGTTCTCACTTACAAGTTGGAGCTCAATCAAGAGAACACATGGACACAAAGAGGGAAACAACAGACACTGGGGCCTACTTGAAAGTAAAGGGTGGGAGAAGGGAGAGGAATAGAAAAAAATAACTATTGGATACTAGGCTTAGTAACTGGGTGACAAAATAATATGCACGACAAACCCCCATGACATGAGTTTACCTATGTAACAAAGCTGCATTTGTATTCCTGAACCCAAAATGAAAGTTAAAAACAAAAATAAGAATAACAAGTAAAAAAGAAGCTGTTTCCACAACTTATAAAATATAAATAATGCCACTTCCATCTGTGAAAAACTCCAAATTGTGGTGAGAAATAAATCAGATGATTAATATAAAAGGATTTAAAAACTTGAATTTAAGTTAAAGTTCCAGACGGATTGTGTTTACATCTTCAATTCATGTCCTGATTACACTAAGATGTCGATAAAGAAGAACAAGGAATAACACAAGGACAATGAGAATAAATATGGACATAAGAGTAAATGAAAAGTTTTTGATGATGGAAAACTAATGGATGACTAATTACTCACAAAAAAGGATGAAAATTCAGTTTCTTCTGAGGTGGAGAGCAAAAAAAGCAAGTCAATCTGAGCCACTGAAACTTATAAGGGCTAAAAAATCAGAGATGTCAGCTAACTTTGAAAGTGGGAATGAAAAAAAAAAAAAGTGGGAATGAGAGGTGTGGCTGAAAAAAAAAAAGATGAATAAAGTCACGTATAACTTGGATCATTCTCCACCTTATACAACCACATAAATTACATCAAAGACACTAATGTCAAGGATGCCTGCCCAGTACTGGATAAAATATTATAGTGATAATGAAGCCAAACCAAACCATACAAAAAAGAACATTGTTAATGGTTTCAGAGAGGTAAAAGTGAACACTGCAACCATGAAGAAAGTGCAAAGGATAAAAAAGAGTTTCTGCATAAGAACAATATAACTGCCCAAATAACAGAACATTCATGCTATTTAGAAAAATGGAGATATGTGCAGACAGAAACAGCCACAGGAGTTACAAGAGGTTGCTTCTGATGAGCCAGAAATAGTAGTGGGAAGACCTGTATTGATCTTTGACTTTTAAACTATGCGTATGTATATATTACTTGGATACAAATAAAAATTCAATCTAAAAGAAAAAATTCAAATGTAAGTCATTATTATTTGGCAACACAGTGCAACACTGTATCTATTCTCTTATGCACAGCATTGTGGTTTATTCAACAAATATTATTGTATATTTTCCATGTGCCAGGAAGTATTCTAGGCAATAGAGAAAAGGACAATATCTAAGTAATATTTCAAGAATGTTATGCCACCATTTATTTTCATTTAATTCTTCTACAGTCAGTTAAATATGACTCTATACATTTTACAGAGAAGAAAAATCCCCCTACCCCCTAATGGAACACAGCATGTGGGAAAGTTGGGATATAAATATGAATCTGCTTTAAAAGTCCCTTTAATATAACCAGTCCCCATTTTTCAGTGGCTTCTTTTCATCTACAAAATGAAGTCTAAGCCCCTTAGCACATAATATGATATCACAAGGCTCAACTTCAGGATCACAAATATGCAGTATTATGATCATGTATTATCAATGCAAAGCTCAAACTCTCTAGGCTGTGGTGTGCCACTTCCTTTCCTATATGACTTAGTTCTGCTAATACCAAACCATTAACCATCTCTACTGGAGTGCCAGGCCTCAGTGATCCTGTGTTCCCATGTTTTTCCCTCTGCTTAAAAAGTTCTTCCCATCCTTCTTTATTTGGCTGCTTCTTTTCATTCTTTATCATCAAGCCTATCTGTGTGTGATCGCTTCAAAAAAGTTTTCCCACACTCTGAAATCAGGTTATTTTTCCTTCATCTGTGCATCTATAACCAGAGTGTTCTAAACTACCTCACTACTTACAAACGAAATGCTTAATATTTTACCTGTGAGACACTGTAAAATTGATCACCGTATGCCAAGAGATACTAGGTGTAAGAATGACAATGTCCCCTAAAATGAAGAACTTAGAATTTAACAGTAGAGAGTAAAATTACACAGAAAGCTATACTTCTAGACACTTACAAAAGCCGTACTTCTAGACGCTTTACACTTAAAGCTATACTTCTATACTTCTAGACACTTAAAAGTACTATGAGAAATAAGAGTCTCTCATTCTTTGAGAGTGGGTAGAAAGAAAGATATTACAGAGTTTTTTGTCTGTGGAAAACTTTGATTAGGCTCATCTCATGATTAAAGCAGAGGATACAATGCCTGCAGGAGGATGCTAGACCATCTTACACAAGGCCATCAGAAAGCAGAAGTCTCCTTCTAAGGAGGACTAGCTCGGTTTTACTAATTTGCTGGGTGGAAAGCTGAGTTCCAATACTTGAAGGAACTTAAACATCATGAACAGGACTGCATATTTGAAGAAGTATTTTGAGATGTGTATAGCGGATGGGAATGGTGGAAGTGATGGAAGTGAAACTTGATGAGATTATTGAAAAGATATTTATGAAAGTACCATGAAAGAAGTAGCAGAGAACAACAGAGGAGAAAGATTATGGGAGACCTATCAGGTGACAGGCTTTACAAGGTTTAGTGGAAGGCATAAGGGGAGTGACAGGAAAATGTGATTATGGATTCAAGGTTTTGAATCTCAGTGTAAGAATACAGCACAATAACAAGAATACTAAGTCTAACGGTCCCAGCCTTACCAGTAACTAAAAGGTGAGATTTGGGAGGCTTAGAAGGGTTAGAGGCTTCATGTATCACAGTGAAAAAGATGAAACTTTCCCTACAGTTTATAGTCATGATGTGAACTATTAAAAGATTTCAAATGCACATCTAGATTAGAACCACTTGGCTCTTACTTGGAAAAATAAATCATATTGTTTATCACTGTGTACATTGTAGAGGTTGCAATAATGTTTAATGTCTTGTTTTCTTCTTTGGTATTTTTTTTCTCTTTTGTTTTCTTGCATCCAATGAGCAATGTCCTATAAACAAGCAATTTGTGACATTGCTACTATCTGGTCCTTTCAACATACACAAGGAAATAAGAATTTCAAGATAGGCCAGTTAAGGAAATAAAATGGCAAATAAAAACGTAATTTTCAAAAAAGAAACCTCTCTTTTTTTTCAGGCTTTACAAACCCATACTAAAGTCCAGTGTAAATATGGGCTGATCTTGAACCTTAAACTGCTAAGTTCAGAATTAAACCCATGTGCTTTTATATGGTTTGTTTTCTTCTAAGTGTTAACTTTCAGTGTAAACACAAAAGAATTTCTCAATCCTCACCATCTCCTGTCCCAAAAGGGTTAGCTTTCTTTGGTCTATTATTTGGCATAGCACAATAGACACACCATCTTGATGGTACAGTAGAGCCAGCCTGAATTCCAGCTTCTTTCATTTTTGTCAACACTCTTTTCATAAAAGAAATGATGTAACTGTTGATTTCAAAATGTCTGAATTTTTTTCATTTGCTTTCCCAATTGCACAGAGTTAGTGGCTACATATATTATTTCCTTCAAACATTTCCATAATGTTTATTTTATTACAGTGTATACATCAGGGTTTCAATAAATGTTAACTGATTAACTTGGAGCAGATTGCACAGTGTTTGCGTACATATAAAACTCCAATTGGATTCAGACACTCAAATAGAGGGACAGCAAAAACAAAGCAAAATTATTTGACTGAACTTAGTTTAAATAGAGAGTGCCTGCCACAGACATTAATTCAGGAAGATATCAACAAGTATAAGTGAAATATTATTTATAAAACTTGATTTCAAAGAGGAGAAACACCTGAAGGGCTAAACATCCAAAAACAAGAAAATGGTGAGGTTCCTTTTATCAGTACAGATGAAAAGATAAGTGTATTCTACTTCACATGTGTGGAATTCACGAAGAAATCCTTCTCAGGTGTTGATGTAAGCATTGTAATTTTTATGAATTCTGTCATGAAACAAAGCCTCTGCACATGCTACCTGGATTTAATACATTTAAAATAATAACTACTCTTTTAAAACTATGTTTAATAGTTTAGTCATACAGATAACAACATGGGTCACAAACATTTGTCAGTCAGAGCACTATGCAGTTGGAATTATTTTGCCTGTTTGTTATGGGCAATATTTGTAAAAACTAAGAAAAATTCTGATTCAAAGTTAACCTTCAAATTATTGAAACTATTAATTATTATGAAACAATAAATAAGTTAAACATACCAATTTCACTTCAATACATCGATGAAGATATAAGTAGGTCTACACAGTGATAGCTGGAAAATGAAATAATGGAAAGCACTTATTTATTTTCCTGAGAGAAAAATCAGATTAAATAGTTTTTTTACCTAGGGGCAAACCCAAATAAAATAGAATTATTTTCTCTAACAGAATTTACTCTTATGAACCACATAATGGAAGGACATATTTCCTGCATTTGTAGAGCAAAGCATAATTCACTATCATCCAAAAATGTCTACACATTCCACAGGGGCTTGATCTTGAGTAAGTTTTATTTTCAGCAAATACAATCAAATTAAACTGCTCTTACTAAGTCTTCCTAAGTTCAGACTGCTTTGTGACAACTAAAGTCTCAGAAATAAGAGATGGATAAAGAACAAATGTCTGTGAGTCTTACAAATAGAGATGGGACAAAGGGATGCATACATGTACAACTGTGCATCTGTATTCAACAATATGAGGCAATTGATCAAAAGAGCAAGTAAAAACACAGGATTATATTACACTTTATAATTGATTAATTTATTTTTTTCTATTCATAACTTGAAAAAATATTCAACATATTTCTTATTAAAAATAATCATCTATTCTTCAAACAATTGTGATTTAAAACATTCATGAAATTGTTCTGCCAGTCATAGAATCAGAATGCCAAAGGAGTCTCTTTCATTAATCCAACTATGATATTAATAAAATGTATCTGAAACATTTTGTGCCACTCAATTTTACCATGTAAAGCCAGCCCCCAGTAAAAGGAGTTCTAGTTTGCCATTTCAGTTATCTCTATGCTATCCTTTGATTCATTTTTTCTTCCTCATTCCCATTTTCTCTTTACTGCCACCTGCCCACCCACAGCCTTATAATCCTGACTTCTGGCTAAACAATTTAGTCATCACCTATTGCATACAATTACTTCAGGGTCCTACTGATCAACAGAATATTTATTCTGTTGAAAGAAATTTATTTGTAAACTAAAAAAAAAGATTTGTAGATAAAGAGTTTGACTATGTTGCCTGGGCTGGTCTTGGACTCCTGGTCTCAAGTGATCCTCTCACCTGGGCCTCCCGAAGTGTACCCAGCCTTTAAATAACTTTTAGTTTCAATATTCCATGTGTAAAACTAACACGTCTAGTATGAAAAACTTAAAAATTATAGAGAAAAACAATAAAATTAAAATATGTATATTATACAGACTCTGGGATTAGGTTGCATTTTTTCAATTTTGGAGACTTTGGTAAATAATTTAATCTCACCCTCATTGAATCATCTATAAAGTAAGCCTAACAATATTAAGTCTTATCTCACATAGTTGTAGTGAGAAATAATTTTTAAAATTTATGTAAAATGAATACAAGAAGACTTGGCATATAGTAAGAGTATAGTAAATATCTTAATAATTTTTCAGAGAAATTCTTGATACATTAATACCAATACAAATATTTCCAGTCACAAGGCCAAAATTCTAGATATGTCTTTACTTCTTTTTAACTGTGTAAATTTAACCATGCTTTTATTAATAAAAATAATGATATAAAATAATAACTAATACAATGAACTAAGAATAATTATAAGCCTTTTACATATATTATAAAGAATTCTCCTAACAACCATAGGAAATAAATGCTGCTATTATCCCTATATTACAGATGAGGAACTTGAGGCAAAAAGAAGTCAATCATCCAAGATTACCAGCTCATAAATGGTAAAGCCAGAATTTGAACCCAAGAAATTTGTCTCCAAAAATATGAAGACATGCTAGGCTCTTATCCTCTACATCACACTGCAGTAATCTCTGTGAGCTTTGAATTCCCACTCTATATTACCAGAATTATTAATCTCTTCTTCACAGGCAAAATCATAACCATAGATAAAAAGCAGCCGAAAGTGTAACACTGTGTGAAGTTATCTTATACGTTAAAGTGTTTGGAATACTGCAAAAATATAAAGATAATGCTGGCTATTTCTTGAATTTGCTCCCTTCTCTGTATCTTTTAAGTCATAAAAACATTTCCCTGCAACTCTGTATAATAAAATATGTTCAAATCACTGTGGTAAGCACTTCATGTGTAATAGCTCATTTAATCTCCCTAGGGTTCTGGTACTGGGTGTATAAAGGTTAAGTAACTTGCCCAAGATTATACCACAGATAAATCCCCCAATTGGGATTTGAATGTGGGAAGCCTCATACTGGAGTCTACATAACTGTATGTTATATTTTATACAGTTACTAGGGTAAAGAGGAAGAATATATTTATGTCCTAGGTTTTCCATCTAATGTCTTTGAAAATGTATGAACACATCTATTAAATTAAATATGTGCACAATTTTATGATGTCTAGAAATGGTAACCATAGAGTAATGCACAGAAAAGAAGTAAAAGTACTTTATATCCTTGAATCCATTAAGAATACCATTTATTTTACATCAGTGGCTTCCCTTCCTGACTATCTAGAAAATTAGGATATTTAATAGGCTTGTTTATTCATTCTCTAAATGGTAGACAAATTGTGCTTCACTATACTTGGAGGCACATTTTAGTGGACGAAGTAATTTTCTTCAACCACCAGGATTTTTCATGTTCAAAAAGAGGATAACTTTACTCATAAGAAAGAAACTGGAAAAGATAGCACTTGAAATAAGTTTAGCTGAGAAAATATGTAAGAAAATACGGTAAAAGGGAAAGCAAGGAAAATCTTGAGTATACATGAAAAGGAAAATACTCATATATATTTATTTGTTTCACAATCTCATCTGGAAAGACATTGCTAATTAAATTTGGTTTCAGTGTATGAAAATTCTATATGTGATAGAGTAATTGTTTTTATCATTTCATAAAATATAGCTCAGCTACAAAAACATTTAATCCTCTAAATCCAGGATATTTATCACTAGCTTAAAATTAGGCTACAGGCCTTTACCACAGCTGGTCATTAATCTACCAGATATGTTCCAAACAATACTGCATTATGAGACTTTAAAAGAAACATTTGTCTTGGCTGAGTGAATGTTTAAGTTTTCTTTTCCATTTCTTTGGACACTGCAACTCAGTAACACTAAGATGTCCTTCTGGCATGTCTGGTCTGTCCCCACAGACTGGCTTTCATCCTCGGCTTCTTCCCAATCCCTTGTGCAACTGTGCTGCTATCCCACTCAGTCCTGCTCGCATCCCTCCCCTTCTCCTCTCCCTTTTTCTGTCTTCCTCCAAGAACATATACCATGAAGAGATCCCAAATCTCAGAATATGCAGAGGGGGCCCAAGATGTTGATCAATAGAATCAAAGTAATCTAGGAACAAGGTTGGTGATTCAAAATATTTTTTAAGCATCTGGCCTCCCTGGGCCACCTATGATAAGATAGATCTCTCCCTGAAATCCTGACCAGCCATAGGTGGCTTCATTGGACTGTGTCACATTTGCAGATTTGCAGATTCTCAGAGTCCATTCTCATCAGCATATTTGCTGCTTTCTAGCAATTCCCCTATCAGAGATTTCTGTGAGTTCTTCTGTCCCTTTTCCCCAATGCAAAAGTCTTAAGTGCAAAAAGGAAATGACAATTTTGCAGCAGGGAACTGTAGAACCTAGACGTCAGTATAGTAATCTACAAAAGTGAAAAAATGTTAATGTCTGCCTTAATATTGGTATTTTGAGGCAGAAACAGTTAACTCAAAAATTTGGTACTGTAAAAGCAGAATTTTGAGTGTTTTTTGAGCAAGAGATTTGCAGGGAGAAAAACTTATTTTCTGTCTCTGGAATTACACTGCTTACCAAGTACCTAACCAGTCTACTTTTTCAATAGTATACCTTTATTTGCCACACTAGGATTCCTAAAGAGTTAATGTCCAATTCTCTTCCAGACTTGCTTAATCCTGTATGTTCTATAACCTTCACTTACTAAATCCAGATAAAAGAAACAAGATGTAGGAATAGCAAGTAGTGAAAGAAGTACCCGAGGGTGTCAATCAAGGCCTGGTGTCAGCTTCACATTTGGCACACAAAAAAAGAGATAAAGAGACAGGCGGGAGAGAGAGTGAGAAGCAACAGCTACTGGGGAGAAATACAAACCACTCACATGGTACTGATCTATGGAAGGAGTAGGCAAAGGGGGAGACAGTGCAGATATAAGACTAAATAATGCCGACCAAATAGTACACTGCTGAGCAAACAAAGAAAGGGGCAGAAACAGAATGCAGGACATTGACCTTCTGAACTCACTACTGCTGGAACATGAAGGTGCCTAGTGGTCTTCAATGATCCAATTTATTTGACTGCATGGGGTTAGAGCATATTGGAGAAGATATCACAGAAGCACATTCCCCACAGCGTTTCAGCTACCATTGAGCAGTAGGAAATAAACACCCCCATTCGTGCCACAAAGGGGAAAACTACATTCACTTCTGGCCAGGGGAATATCTCTGGAATAGTATGATGAATTGAAGAAATCAAACGATTTTTTTAATAAAATCTACTTTATCAAAGCCATTTGTTTTCTGAGTCTCTTCTTAGTTCCTTTTCTACACAATTAACTCTGAAAGGATGTGTGTAAACCAATCAGCTTTGGCACGTGCAATTTGAAAGAGGTGCCCTTCCTTCCAAAAGGATGCTTTGGGGACTGTTTAAAAATAGTCTTAAGAAATTATTTTCCAGTTCTAAGTCTCTAAGGAAGAAAGAGTATGTTTCTTGTTCCCTAAGACCACTCACAGGCTACAGATAAAGAGCATGTACAGAAGGGTCCCCTAGCTCTTGTGGTCAATGGGCCTATTAACAACAAGAATTCACGATACTGCTGACACGACATGGCAGTCAGGCCATGCACCAGTAGTCCTTCTAGTCACTAAACTACCCTAAGGAAGATGAATCCTCCCCTCCAATCATGCCAAGAACAGAGGCCAGGGACATCCATGTAAAAGGAAGGAAGAAAAAAGAAGGTGTCATGGGGATGATATGAAGAGTAAAGGAGGAAAATAAGAGTATAGAAACATAAGTTTTTCAGCTGAGGAAAACATAAAAAAGGAAGGAGGTAAAAAAACTGAAGATGCTAAATAAAAGGGGCACAAGGTACTCAGTTAAATACATGTATAGATTTTACAGTGGGACACAAACAAAACATGTCTATTATAAAGAACTACATGACTAGAGAAATCAAGAGAATAAACACCTGCTATGGTAACATATGGTTTAATAAAAAATAAAACAGCTATGACCATGCAGCTAAACATCCATCATTTGGAATGCAAGGAAAAGCCACATATCCATGTCATGATGTCAAAGCAATGAGCTCTATCATACTAGAGGTTAAAAAATTTAAAAAAAAAAAGGCTTTCTATGTTCTGAAGTAGACTTGGGGAAATATACAAGACTAAGAAATCAAAGGAATGTTATTACAAAGTTTTTTCACCTCAAGCATTCAAATTATTTTTTTCGACTGAGACTACCAAGTGAAAGCAAGAGGGAAAACTAAATGCCTGGGGTGGGTGCTAAAAGAGAAGGGAACGTGGAATGAAAAGAGGTGAAATGCTGAAGACCTGTTTTACCATCTAAACAAATTTGCCTCAGCTGATCCTGCAGGAGTGTACACAGAGGTGATATGAGTCCCACAGTACATGTAAACCTAAACACTTGTTTACTAGCCTTCCACTCCCACAGATGTTCAATGAGAACAAAATAAATTAGATCAACATTTTAAAAATGCATCCAGTAGCTATTTGCCCAGGGAAAGAAGACAAGTGGCTATTTCAAAAGCTGATGTACCAGGTCAGAATACTCAATATATGATAAAAATTAATGAGCCAGTAAGTGATCCAGCTGCAGATCTGATCAATCCAGCAACTGCATTTTGTGTTGCCTAAGTAGAACAAATGAGTAATGGCATTTTATGGCTAGAGCTTACATAACTGCAAATGTTATTAATGATTTTAATCCATCATTAAAAATGACCCAAGTCCATTAAAAAAAAATCCTGCCAGCATGCTTATTCTGTAACTTTTGGGAAAATAAAGTATATATGTGACCATAAATTACACCAGTAAGTACCTTACTGAAACCACAACTAATTATTTTATTAAATTGAATTGGTCAGTAGATTTCTAACCTCTAAAAACAAACCTTTATATAAAATATGAAACAGAATAAAGAAGACATCAGAGTCATTTTCTATCATAGCTTTCACATTTGTGATTCTCTCAGTCAAAATTCATCTAGATTTTCTCATTTATATATCACTGAAATTAATGTTTTCTTAATCACTCATCATATGTAAATCCTAATGTACTTCTAGCTATGCTGGTTGTTTTCTCTAAACCTTTTTGATCTCTGATATACATCTTAAAATGATATCATCTAACTTGGACCATGTACAACAAGGATGCATTATCTGATATGAAGTAATTATGCTATTTTACTAATAAAGGTTTTACTGCTCTTTCTGTATAAATACTTTTATTATTAACTCTGAAAATACAGCAGAAATTTGTCTTCACTTTGTGTCATACTGTTTCTCATAGAAACCAAATGTGCAATAGTTTGATCTACAAAGAGCATGTCAGCCTTCCAAAAGTTGTTGATCTTACATAGAAAAGTTGAATTTCATCTGTCACAGCTACCTGATTGCCCAGAAGGCTTCAAGTTTTCTGAAGCACATCAACAATTATGAATTCTTCAATAACATTATTATTTAATATTGGTAAACAAAAATACTGCTCTTTTTTATTGTGCTATATACATTATTTTTACCCAAAGACTTCTGTAAGTTATAATTGAAAGTGATATATTTTGGTACCCTTTCCAAGATCCAAGATCACATCCTCTCCTCCCAGTCAGCTTTAAGAGGAATCTTATTATCCAATGTTGACATCATTTATGATATTCTGGAAAAATTGTTGAAATGCATGCCAAGTAATATATTTTTATATTTGATTTACATAAGTTTGAATAATAGTGTGGCTTCCATCATTTATTGCTTAGAATAGTCCTGGTCTACCAAAGCCACAGATTACATTAGTAATTCTGAAAAATATATAACACAAATTCTTTCTGGATATATCTCTAATATTTCCTAATTTTCATTAAAATTTTACTTAGTCCTTGACTCTCTGTTCTTTTCACTCTGCATTTTGGCTCTCTGTTCTTTTCACTCTGCATTTTCTTTCTGAGAAAGCTCAATCCATAAACACATTAATCAAATGATTTCTTAATAATGACTCTCCCATTCTATATCTCTAAGCCCATATATATATGTACATATATATATACACATATATATGTACATATATATATGCCCATATATATACATATATATGTACATATATATATATATATATATATATATATATATACTTAATGACTAGATGACATTCACAGATAGCACAAATTCGCTGTGTCCAACTGAACAATGTTTCCCTGTATTAATCCTGCTTGTTTCCTTATATACCCTATCTTCGAAAAAATATCCTGTAGTTCAGAACAGAAACCTGAGTGGTATTCTAGAAGCCATAATTTTCTTTATTCCCTGCTCAATTTCTCAAAAATACAATCTTCTTTCTTCAGGTGATCTTAAATGCTTACCAGGACTATTGCAATGATCTCCTAATTAATTTGTTCACAACTACTCTTTTCTCTTGGAAATCTACTCTCTAGTCCTCTGTTAGAGTTAGCTCTCAAGTTGCATATTCCTCCTCTATGATCTTCTCAATAGTATGTAATAGGTGTCATATTTTTAGAATCACATATTTTAATATCATCTGGCCCAATCTCAGCTCTTGCAATTTACTCTCTCCTCTTTCAATAACTATTCCTTTCCACCTATAGCAAATACACCTTTTGTTTTAAGCCATAGAAAACACATTTACATTTCAAACAAATCACTTTTCCTGCTTCTGTACTTTGGCTAATGCTGTACTCGAAATGCTCTTACCGCTTCCTCATCTAAGAACCATTGAGTGGTCCACAGAGTTCCTAAAACTTAATTTCAACTCCTCTGGGAAGACTTTCATAATCTCTGCAATCTAATACAACTTACATTTACTTCTACCAAAATACACTTCTCTATACTGTAACATATCTATTTACTTACTTAATCCACTAGATTGGAAATTATTTGAGAGCAAGAAAAAAGTGTTACCCAACTTTACGGCCCAAATCTAACCTATTATAGGTATTCATGGAATATCAGTAAATGAATGAATGAGTATACTATTAAATATATAACATCATAGTCTACTATCAGTATAGATGACTTAAGTGTTATTTTTGGAGAATAACCTTAATATTTTAAGTATCATTCAAAAATTGTATTTTTTTATATACATTATATTCATTTTCAGTATAGAAATTAAATTATGGTGATATTTCAGGGATAATTAAAAATAAATACTGGGATTAAAAATGAGAATTTGAATACAAATTACTAAAAAATTACAAATATTGGAGCACTAAAAATGTCAGATATTTGAAGGACTCACTGCTGTATGGTATTCTTTAGAATGCTCATATTACATATCTAAAACAGCACTACCCAAAAAAAATAGAATGTAAGCCACATACGCAATTTTAAAATTTCTAGTGACCAACTTAAAAAAAAATAAAAAGGCGAAATAAACATTAGTAATATAATTTATTTATCTCAATAGATCCAAGCTACTATTTCAACATGTAATCAATATAAATATTATCCAACTCTTTTTATATTCAGTATTTGTAATCTGGCATGAATTTCATAGTACAGTTCAATTCAGAATAGCTACACTAAAAGTGTGCAGTAGCCGCACATGGCTAGTGCTTACTGTACTGGGAAGTTCACAAAGACGGGTGGCTCAAATCCATTCCATAATAAATCAGTTAAACAGCAGCTCTGAGTGAAATCTGAGTTCTAGCTAGAAAACTGAGTTTTTTTTTTTTTTAATCTGTTTGTGTGTTTATTGGTTTTTGAAAGCCAAAATGATGACCAAAGTAAAGTTTAAATTACTTTAAAAGAATTAACCTTGATAGGTGTCTCCAATATAAAATAAGGATGGCTAATGAAATATGGGTGTTCCCTGTCAGATTATCATACGATACTAAATGAGTAAATATATTAATTGTATATTTCCAAACAAATGAAAAGAGAGCCATCATCTGCTTTTAGAGCTTTCCTGAGGCAGTTTTAAAATACAATACATGGCATATACTATGAGGCAAATTTCTCAGCAGGTTGCTTCATGGCCAAATTTGGAGTGGGTAACTTTGACAATTCATATTCTTCTCAACTGAAGATTAATATTTCCACACCCTAGTCAGGGAGCTAAGTCAAGTTATAAAATTTCAGAATAATACCTCACCTAGTTAGTGACAAAATTTACTTGTAAAAATAACAGAAACCGTAAGGCTTAAATCTCTGAAAAGGGAAACATTATGTAAAACTGAATCATTTTATTAAAATGATTATATTATCTTCTTGTAAAAAATGGAAATTGAAGAATAGTTGAGAAATAATAATAGTGACAATGAAAATAGCTACCCATTAAATGTTCAGTGAGGGCCACAAAATGTGTTAAACGAATTATCTTAGTTTTCTGTATAGTCACATTATAAAGCAGGAATTATTGTATCTATTGTATAGATGAATAAATTAAACTCAGAAAGAATTCCGTCCGAGTCATGCAGTTATCAAGTGGCAGATACGAAATTTTAATTCTCTCACTCCAATGTGATAATCTCTCCAAATTCCACCATTTCTTAGCTCTTCTTTTTTATTTAGGCATGTCCAACTTGGGCCCCAGGACTAACTGTTATAATTTCTCCATTCTTCTTACCACCTAGAATGTGAATAAGTCTATAAGTAGTAGAGAGCCTGCCTTTTTATCCCCAAGAACTAACAGAACATCCAGCACACCTCTGTTGTTTAAGGAATGTATGAAAAAATGAATTCATGTGGCTTGCCTTTTAGAGTATTCTCAATTACCTCCCAAATGGTAGCCTTCTAATGTAGAATGACAACCACGTCTTTTAGAAGTATGAGCCTAAAGGTGATACGACATTAAATATGAGGTACAAAACTCATCACAAAACTTAAATGCCCAAATATCTTGTATATTAAAAACCCATCAAGAAGTAGAACAGTAAAATATTATTATTATATAAGTTTGGTGTGCCACTGTTTGTTTTCTGCATGGCTTTACCTAAACCTCTTGGAGGGAAGAAAAAGGAGTGATTCAATAAAGTCCCCACATCATGCAAATTTAGAATGAATATTTATTTTCAGCCTAAGATCTAGAATTATGATATTACTTTGTGAACTTCCTGTATTGCAGACTAGGAGTTGCCCAGAGACAAAAGGCCTCATCAATAATTTTTTTTCACTCTTAGGTTGACTTCTGTAGTAACATCTGCAGCTGGCACTTAACATCAAACTTCCTGCCAGGCATCAGTATGCCAGGAGGTATGGCAATGCAATATAAGCATTAGGGAGACCTAAAACTCCAAACTTACAGGAGAAAACATATCTTCTACTGACGGAATCTCTAACTAAAAGAGTTATTTTCTGAAAGAATACTACCTAAGATCAAACCTCATTTGTGAGCTCAATGTATAAGCAAGTACCATGAATGCCTTTACTCACACAGAAAATTTTCCATGGTAATAGTTAAGTCACACTTAGAAAATTTGAGAGCTAGCATCTATCCATGGTTAGAAAGAAGGATCATAGATGTTAAAGGCTTCAGTTGGTTATCTTCCCTTGTCTTTAGTTCAACACAATTAGTGGGAGAATTGACAACTTAAACCCCTTTGTACCATGTCTTCAAGAAACAGCCTATGAAGGATGTGTGAAGAAACAGTATTTTGATTATACCATGAATAACATTGCTATTCTACACACATCTAGGAAGCCACTATCAGAGAAAAGGTTTTTTGAAAAAAAAATCAGATACAGGCACATGTATCAGAGAAATATCAACAGGCTAAATAAACATGGGTCTGAAGAATGGTAGAGTTTCTTATAGTTTCAATGTTTGTCCATATTCATCTTCACTGTACTTATGTATTAATTGAAATTAGTCTACTCAGAATGTATCACTACAAGAATTAAATACATCTTGATTCACTTTCATTATTCTATATCACTCAGTCCTAAAACATTTTCAAGAAAATGCTGAAAAGATACAACTTATGCTTTCCATGTATGAATAATTATAGCAAGAAAGCTAAACTAATTTTTTAATGCCAAAGGCAATCAACAGTTTCTTTTTCTGATCACTTCACCAGTCACCAATTACAACACAAACATGATATTCTAGAACAATTTTCTAAATAAAATTAATTGAAGGTTTCTTTTTAATGACATTCACGAAATTCTAAAAAATCACTTTTATTCTTCCAAGTGGCTAGCTTTGTAATTTTTTTTTAATCGTTTGCAATTTTAGAGAATGAATATTCTTCAGAATTAGGGATACCAATTTATGTACATTTGTTAACTCTGCAATTACAAAAAGAGGAATAAGCGTTAACTTGGCGAAAAAATAATAATAGTACACACCACATTGGAAACTTCCTGGAGAAAAAAATACTTTCTGTATAATCCCTTACAGATTTTTTTGTACCACTGGATGTATAATAAATATGAAATAACTTTGACAGCATTATTAAAATATGGATATATGTAAAAATCAAGCCATTTTGCTCATACTTTTTAGATAAAATGTACTTTCTATCTCTTGATGAAATAAATGCACACTTTCACCTACTTGCAGCCAAATATAGCTATAAGTAGTCATAAAATTATTTCTATTGAGACAAGTTAGGATCATGCTACCCCACTGGAAATAAACATTTGCTATTTCTTCTGCCTATTCATTCGTGCCTATTATTTCCTCACACTGATGTTTCAAACCTTTTCTAAAACCCCTGAGGACCTAATCATTTTCATCATTTTTTAATATATGACTTTCCTTTCTATGCCATAGAAAATATCAAAGTCATTAAGTTGGATACTCTCACTATCTTTCTTTCTTACCATCTCAAAACTATTTCTGAAGTTTTACTCAACTATCTCTTCAGGGAGCTCTCCTTGCTGTCAAGGATACTTCCTCAACATATGATCTTGATCCCATTCCTTCTTGCCTGCTCCCATCAATGCTTACCTTGGGAAATCTGTAATCTTTCATGCCTGCAAAGTTCCAGGCACTGTAAAAGTATCAGAAGGCATAACAATAAATAAAATGATATTTGCTTTCCAGCACTTTCTTTGTCATACATACCTTTCACCATTACATTCTGAGTAAAGTGCTTTCCAAAGTTACCAAGGGTCTCTCGATTAACCTTTTCCCAGTCTTTGTTTTCCCTGATTCTTTGTGAAACATACTCCTCCCTTTGTTTCTATTATACTCTAGGGCCCCAAACTTCCTCATGTTTGCCCCCTCCACTTCCTTACTATAATTCACTAAGAGAGCTATGCTCTGCTTCTCCTTTTTCAATCCGTTTCTAGATAATAAAATTGCATGGTATTAATGTCACCTCTATTACATGTGTTCCAAACTAAATATTGAGGCTTTGTTTCAATTCTCAGCTTCAGTTTTACGTATCAAACTACCTGTTGAATAACCTGCCATTATTCAAAATTCAACATGACTAACATTGAAGTTCTCATTTTACCCATAAATTTCCCCAGTTCTAATTAGGTTTCTATAAATCAATTCTTAGGATATTATTCCAGGTGTTCCATGATTTCTCTTCAATTCACCTTTCCAAGTTTAAATTCCACTACTATCTCCTCATTATTCTTCCTAAATTGCAGATTCCATAGACCACTTGTAGTCCAAAGTGTAAACATGTCATAGCATCAATTATATTGCAATGCCCTTCCCATAAAATGTCCAAGTACAGCTCTTATTTTTCACTTACACGCAAATGTCCAATCCCCATGAAGCATCATCTTATAAATCTAAAATGTTTTCATTTTTCAAATAGAGCTTACAGTTTTCTACCCTATAGTCTAGCTCTTTTAGTGTTTTAGTCCAACATTCAACTCTCCTGTGAACTTCCTGGAGACAGAAACAACACTATTTTTGTGTCTCCCTGAGAATCTATTACAGTACCTTGTATAACTAAGACTCTAATAAATATTTACTGGATGTTTTCCTTCTGAAAAAAACACCTGACATCCAAATTCATATTTTAATAATCTATTTATATCTCTGTTGCATCATCTTTCCATGTGCATGTTACTTATTTCTTCATTTAATTGGTATTATTTAATGAGCTAAGCCAGCTTTCCAGCAATAAAATTAGCTGTTTAGTCTAAATAATCTCCAAAAATTTTGCCACTCACAAATTTCCAAAATGTACATGAGGGTTGACATTGTACTATCTTCTACCTAGAGTCATACCAGTTAAAATTAAAATTTTTAGGCTTTGCATTAACAGTCATTAACATTAATAGATTTATCCTTTGTAAAAACTAATAATTTTGAAACAATTTCTTAATTTTCCCTAACTAAGAGGGAAATTTTCAGGAGTTGTAATTATGGTTGGTAAAACTAAGAGGCTCTACATAAAGGATAAACACTAGGACTTTTAAATCAACTAACTGATTTTGCAATTTACATAAATTCTCTAAATTTCTGTGAACCGATCTGTCAAGTGAGGCTAATTGTAATACTTATTGCAAAGGTTTTGTGAAGAATCAACCAAATAATGCACGTAAAGTGATTTTCGTGATTCTTGGCATATAGCTCGATAATTAAAGTGTCTTTTATTAATTAATTGTGTTCCTCCCCATCTTTTAGGCAGGAATCTCTTTCAATGAAAATAATTCTATTATATACCTGTATCCTGTATCTACTGCTATCAAAATAAATTCCACAATCACTGGCATAGATTTCAAGACCTTTCACAAGAGAAGTCTAATTTTTCATTCCAGCTTTATAATGCTATTGTTTATCTCATATACAGCACACCAAGGCCAAATAAAAGATACTTCATGAGCCTTAATAATCCTCTGTTTTTCCTACTTATAGTGTGTTCCTGCCTCCCCCCTACCTGCTCTTGTTATACAGATTCTTACTCATATTGCAAGGCACTGCTTAAAGGAAGGTCAAGGTCATAACCTCCACATTTTCATTCACTACATTCATATAGATTTGCATTTACACTTTATATGAATATGAATATATTCATATATATATTAATCCCTTTATATATAAGTATATAGTAAATAGTGTAATCTCAACTATATATTGGATATATTATAAATATTTACACACAATATAGATATTTAAAATGAATATTATTTATCTACATATACACATACTTGGGATATTATATATAGTTACATACACTATATACTGTAGATAATACACACACCCATGCACACACACTTGGGATTATAAATTTAGGTACATAACATTCTCTTCTAAGATCTGTGAGACAGCTATCTTAGCACATCATCTGGCACGTATTAAATGATCAATATAGTTTTCTTAAATGTGTGAATACATGATTGAAAGAATTGGCTTCTATTCCATCATCTATGAAACACACAAATGCCAGGCTTTACTCTGGTTTTAGGTTTGCCCCACTGACAGATATCAATTTCTGAAATGTACTTTCTGAGTCTCAATTATTTTGACATCACAAAATTATAGGGCTGAAAAGGAATATAAGAATGCCCACTCCAGGCTTCAATGAGACCATCATTACTTGGAAAAATATCTTCTATTTTAAAAGAGTTCAACTTTGAATAGGATTTCATAACCTGCCTTGTTCACTCAACCCTTTCATGTTTAATAATGTCCACTATTAGTTCCCACAGACAGTCTTGAGATTCAAGGTAAATCAACCATTACCTTTCCCCACCCATTTTTTCCTGTCTGGGAAGATGACATACACCAGAATTTAAAAAAAAAAAAAAAAAAAAAGTTAAATATATCAGAATAAGCAAGGAGTATGACAGATGGATCTATGCATCAGAACTGAAGCTCTTCATCTATTTACAAGCATCTATTTTCACTCAGGTTTGTTAATTCTGTCTTCTGAAAGTTTTAAGATACTGTACATACTTTCCCATTCCCAATATTCTTGTGTATTTGCATCTTGATCAAAGCAAATACATATACATATTTTTGTCTGATCTCTGGGCCTTGGCTTTACATGGAGTCACTTGTAGTCACTAAAAGTACATAAATTTTACTTTGTTTACACACTATCAAAGACACTCCTGAGATTTTAAGGCATTGCCCTTGAAACCCAGCCTTAGGTTTAGTACTTTGTTTACTTTGTCACTGAATATTTTACTTTTATTTTCCTTTGTTCTAATTGGCCTGTTTTCCCTGAAGATTTGGAATACAATGGTATATCCATGTTTGATCCAGGCATATCAATATTACAATATTAATATCTATATTTGAGCCTTTATTTTGTATAATTGTATTGCTAACTAAATGTGCATTATCTTGTTCAGTTCCCAGAATAACACTATGAGACGTATGCTAAAACTGAGGCTCAAATTAGACTTTAAGTTCTAAACACTTTTTTTTTTTTTTTTTTTGAGATGAGTCTCACTCTGTTGCCCAGGCTGGAGTACAGTGGTGTGATCTCAACTCACTGCAAACTCCACCTCCAGGGTTCAAGTGATTCTCCTGCCTCAGCCTCCTGAGTAGCTGGGATTACAGGCACCTGCCACTGCACATGGCTAATTTTTTTTTTAACTTTTAGTAGAGACAGGTTTCACCAATTCTGGTAGAGTTAGAGACCACCCAGGCTGGTCTCGAACTCCTGAACTTGTGATCTGCTTGCCTCAGCCTCCCAAAGTGCTGGGATTACAGGTGTGAGCCACCATGCCCAGCAGTTCTATACTTTTAAATGTCCAACTTATTCTGAAAACTGGCATATCATGGTGATGAATATTCTATAAAAGTCATCATGTATGATGGTTTTCTTGTAAGCTTCCTTTAATTTTTCTTAAATTTGAACTTTGGACAAAGTTATAGGTATAATTAAAATGAATATTATTATCCTAGGACTTATTGACTGATAAGCATATTACACATATGATCACATTTAATACTGTTTCCACATAGTTTTAAATTTCCACATTCCACACAAAATGTGTTTACACACATTTACTATCTGTAAAATATTTATTTTACAGATGAGGCAATAGAGTTGAGGTAAAATATCAAAAAAAAATAGTGCAGTTTAATCATTAATAACTTCAAAAATATAAATTCTATACTCTTTACCAAAAACAAAATTTGAAAAATGAATTATTAAAATTTTTAATAATATATTTAGCTTTGTGAATTTAAAATACATTGTATTTTTAGTCAAGGTTTGTAATCTTAGAGGAAATGAATACATTCACTTTCATCACATGTCATGTTTGTAAATGCAGTTTTTAATTCTGTTTCTACACTCTTAGGTGACAAAGTTCTTCTTCAATTTAAATTGTATCTAACAATGAACCAATTGGCAATTTACCAAACAATCTCAAAGTGAGATTGTTTTGCACCATGTGTTGTTTATTTTACTGTATCATTGCTATTATTTTATATTCTCAGGATCTAGATAGTCAAAATGAAAGAGGAAAGAAGAAATCTGTCAGGCAGGCAGTTAGGGTGGGTCCTTGCATGAGTTCTTTCAAACAAAAGAACAGCTTGAAGGCACAGATGAGGGAATTTGTAAAGGAGAGCTTGCCTGAGAGATGCCCACAGCTGCATAGGTAAGAAAGGCTACACAGGAGACTTGCTCAGACATGCCCGCAATGGAAAATTCCATCCCCTGACACACGTGCAGTAAGGGGAACAAAGCAATATGGAGTAACTCAAGCTAAGGGCCCACACGCGCACTAGGAAGACAGCATGGAGTTATCAGAAATTTGTACTTTATGCAAATGAGATGCCCAGCCCTCAGCATCTTCTTATACAAGCTTCTGTATTCAACTGTGAAATGGCAACCCTTTATTTTGGGACCCCTCTGCAGCAGAGAGCTTTCTCTCTTGCTTTAGCTTTCTAAACTTCTGCTCTAACCTCACACCTGATGTGTCCACATCCTTGATTTCTTCAGCCACGAGACAAAGAACTTCAGATGGCACTGTAGACAACCAGGTCATTTCAAAAATATTAATCACTTTGAACCTCTATGAAATGCAGAATCTCAGGCTTTATTCTAGGCCCATTGAATCTGCATTTTAATAAACTCCCCAAGTTTTATATGTACATTAACTTTAAGAAGTCATTTTTTGGATCAGATTTGACCTACAATCACAAAATCATGGCATGTGAACGTTTTGGCCTTGCCACAAAGAAAAATGCAAATATTAAAACAGAAACATTAACAATGGGCACTAAGAAAGGCAGAAGAAAACAAAATAAATGATAGATGGACAACTAGATAATATTAGTGGTTTGTCTGTTTGTTTGTTTTTTTTTATTATGTGTGAAAATTCTTTAACTGCTTTGGAAGAAAACTAATTTGGACTTGGACTTAAACTCATTTCCTTCCTGCCTTTACATTGTATTTTAATGCAGTAGGGGGAGAAAATAGTTGGGAATCTGGTAATAAAGTTGCTTTTATTGATTATTATTATCTTAATGAAAGTTTCATAGAAAGTGTGGGAAATCTGTTATAAAATTTAAAAATTCACAACAAAAAATTTTAAAGTATAGCAATGTGATGACTATTGTGCCTTTTCCAATTACTTTTTAGTTCTCCTATTGAATTTTCAATAGTCTCTAGCTATAGAGAATGGGTAAAACACACTTCAACAGTATTTTCTGTGAAAGTAGAATGATGACTTTAATATCAACTAAGCAGGAACTGTTCCATACTTGGTCCACAATTATGATGGAATCTACAGCCTATGGTCCAATGAAGTGGCAGAAATAACTATTAGAGAACAGCGAAAGAATTATAATGTTTGGTAGAATTTTATTATAAAGCTTATAGAGTAAATGTTCAACAGTTTAAAGAATTAGGTGGTAGTGTGTTAAAATAAGAAAACCATATAACATGAGGAAATTATATTAAAAATTTAGTATTCATATTACTAATCAATAATGTCACATCGATTGTTTACTCTGAAATGTAAATCAATACTAACTTTCAAAAATGCAATTCAGCAATTCATTAATTATTCTTTACAAATTGCACCAAGAAACTTACCACACATCTCTCGTGAATTCCTTAAATCAATGCAAAGCATACATCAAATGTAAAATCTTGCATGTTTCTAAGCTTACTAAAAATAACTTCTGCTAATGGGTTACAATTTAGATAGGATATGAATAAAAACATTTGGGGAGGTTAAGGCTGTTCTTAACATGTAAAGTGACTTAAACATAGCACTTAAAACTAGGGAATATTCAGATAGGCACTTTTCAAGGTTAGCAAATTAAAACCAAAAACAGTGATATAAACAAAAGATGGAAAGAAAATCAATTCTGTGTTCAGATATTCGCTTCCTTAGAAACTTTCTCTGATTCAGGAAAAACCTAAAGTTTGTGCCCCAATGTTTGAGGTTTCCTTTAAGCCTTGATGCTTTTAAGCCCTATCTGAGTTTTGGGTCGGAGGTTAGGCTTGACAACCTAGAGACTGTTCTGCTGTGATCGTACAACATTGACTTTTACAGGATGCTTTGTAAATACCAACATTTTTGTACTTGAACTCAAGCTGAAGCAGCACAGCAAACTGCAGCCTGCCAACAAACATGCAATGCCACTCTAAAGGGATTTTGGCAGGATTTAATTAAAAAGTTAAACAAGCAAGGAGAAAATATTGCTGGAAAAGGAAAACACAAGACATAGGTGCAGGATGGCATAGCAAGTAAAATTAAAGACATCAACAAAATAAAAAGCTAGAAAGAAAATGGGGAACTTAGAAAAGAAAAAGGCCTAAATGGAGGAATTCATGAAGTTATCAGAAGATGGGATTAAATTTTGTTTTTTGACCATATTAACTGAACTTGGTTATCGTAATAGACTTTCCTCATCATGTTGAGCTTATGAAAATAAGCATGGTATAAAAATGATATAAAAGCTTATATAGGAAAAGCAATTTGATAGGATTTACACTACAGTCTTTTCCCCAGAGCCAATTCAATGTACAGAAAACCTGATATTGCAATGAACAGAACTAAAATGTTTTACTCTAATTCAAAATCATTATAAATAATTTATTTTTGTTATAGCATTGTATTGTTAAAATGGTATCACAGATTGATAGTTTATTTACATGAGCCATATTCTATGGAGTAAGGGAAAGATGAATGAATACACAAATGAATGAGAGATTAATGAGTAAAAAAATAAAGGTATATATTTTTTCTCCCAATTATTTTATTTTGTGTGATCAGCATGCCTCTTTAGTTGAGGAGAAAAAAAGTGTGTAGAGAATGGGGACAATTCAACTTCCCATAATCAACAACTGCTTTATGTCACTATTCTTTCTTTTTCCCTTCCCTTTATTCAATTATATATGTATCTCAATATATAATTAAAAGGTTTACATATATACACACACTTGCATACATACATATATTTGTTAATATACATGCATAAGTATTTATTTATAGAGAGAATGAGTAACATGTTCTCTGGAAAACAATACATAAAATAACTTCCGTTGTTTGTTTTGTTTTGTTTTGAGAGTTTCCCTTTGTTGTCCAGGCTGGCAGTGGCATGATCTCTGCTCACTGCAACCTCCGTCTCCCGGGTTTAAGCTTCAGCCTCCTGAGTATGTGGGATTACAGGTATGTGCCATCAGTCACAGCTAATGTTTGTACTTTTAGTATACCATGTTCATCAGGCTGATCTCAGACTCCTGGCCTTAAGTGACCTGCCTACATCAGCCTCCCAAAGTTCTGGGATTATAGGAATGAACAACTGTGTCCGGCCTAGAATATCAAATTTTTAACAACAGAGTCTACATAATAAGCTTATTCATTGCATTTTATGTAGACAGCTGTCACACTCACACACATATGTATCATAACATCCTTGGTACGGTAAAATAAAATAAAATAACTCTTATCTCATTTCTTAACGTTTAGAAAAATCACAAAACAATGCTTTCACTTAGAATCTAATATTTAGGGAACCAAGGCTTAATACATTTCAATATCCTGGAGATTCAGGCTTCATTAGTCTGAAAACCCACAATGTTTGAAAAGTAAAAAGCAAAACACAGGCAAAAGAATTGAAATCTTACAATTCAATCTAACAGTTATCTATTGAGCACCTCCAAGAGATTTTATGGTAGTCATATTACACATCACTATATTAATCTCCTTCTACTTTATGGGTGATTAGGTATACCTTCATGCCATTTAGTTGACTTAGCTGACTTCCTATTCTACTTGCTTTGACAGTTTGCTTTTTGTTAGAGCCTGGTTAAGCAGTAGCCTGGCATTTTGAAATTAAGGGCACATAAGCATACATGAGTGAAGACTGAGAGTTGAAAATAACATATTTGGCACCTAAGCTCCGTTTATTGTGTTAATTTTTGGCTATGATATTTCTGCTATTATACACTGAGAACTAAGTGAAGATAGTGTGGGGCAGCAAAGCAAGGGCACAGTGGATGTAAAATACCCCAATCCACCATCAAGCCTGAGTTCAATGCCAGGCTATATATAAACAAACTCAAGAAGTCAATCGCTAAGATGTATGTATGAATTGAAGCCATAATTACAAATCCTAAAGATGACATACTCATTCACTAATAGAAGTGACTTCCATCTATATATTCACTTTCTCCTTACAAATTGTAATTTTTAAAGAATATGGTAACAAAACTGTTAATAATTATTTGGAAATTAAGCATTCATTTTTTATAATTATTCCTATCTAGGTTTGAATTTATTTGACATTTGTAAAACAGTATCTTAAAAATTTTGGTCCAAATAGCTTTTGTGCATTTTAGCTGAGTTAGCTCTCCAAACCTTGGCAAAAATAAATGCTTGTTCATTTGCTTGTTCCTAAATCAAGTTTCCATATTTCTTTTATTTAAATAGTAAGATCACCTGTAAAATGTTCCTAGTGACTGTAATATTCCAAGATATTTAGCAGAAGACAATCATTCACAGATTGAGAAAAGAATATTTAGAAAAAAAATCACTTTGGTAAATCAACTACAGTATAAAATCACTTATATTTGCATTTTATTTATCTTCTAATTGTCTTCATGTATTAATAATGCATATCACATAATAGTTTTTAAATATGCTTTCAGCTGGCCAACCTTTTCTAACACAATTTTACTCATTTTTACAGGACGTGTATCTTTTTTACCAAAAAGTAACTGAGTCTTGAATTCCTGCGAAAAGGAGAATTCATGATAGTCTACCAGGTTTGCCATTGTTATGTCTGTCATTTAATTGTGGCATTTATTTAATTTAAAACCTCCTACAGCGTAACCCACATATATTTGAAATAAAATATGCAAATAAATTCAGTCTCTGGAGAAGGGTAAAGTCAACCGTGAAGCAGAATAGATTTCTATTTTCCTAATGCACCTTGGCACTTCTGTGTGTCCACTTACATTAGCCTATGAAAGCATCTCCAGCTCTGTCAGCCCCCAAGAATGTGTTAAAATGATATGGTAAATTTAGAGTTCTGAGAGTAAATAAGCCTCGTATAGAAAGGCCTTCTGGACCATGTTGGTATAGCAGAAACATTCCATGCATTTTAAATGCCTATAATCATAATTCTCCACCACAAAATGTAATATATGTTCTATCAGAAGAATTATTTTCCTCTATAAGTGTCAGTGTGCCACCAACCCAACTGTCCTGCTCATGTTTTCTCATGGTCAATACACAGCATAATGCTGCTTAGGGTATTGGGAAGTGAAGAGAGGTGCCACAGTACAGATCCATTATGAATTTTGACATTAAGCACCCAGTAATTAGCCAGGTATCTAATTGAATTATGTGATGAGGGAGAAAATCACAATTACATTAAAAGAAAAGTGTTTGTGGAAAGTTCTGATAAAATAATAATGCCAGCAACCTAAATAATGTGGAAGTAAATCTCTGCTGCCAGCATATTGTCATGACTTACTGCAGGAAAAACCAGGGGAAAAAAAGCATCTTGCAAATACAAGGTTGGACTGCCCTTAGCAAGTCCCTTTGACCCAGAGTTGAATGTTCTCTGCAGCATCCTTACCTTTCTCACAGAGCACAGTGGGAATAAGTACGTTGTTAACTGCTTTTTGATGAGGGTGTAAAGTGAGAGATCACGGTCAAAGTTAATAGTGCACATTTTTTTTTGTATGTTTTAATAAGGTTATAGTTCTTCACACATCTCTTTCCTGTTAGTAAGGTCTAATACAATTCCTTCCAAAAGTCAAACTTCTTCAACTAAAATTCATAATAATTTCCTTTCATTAAAAAGTAGAGTATACATTAACACTGGAACAATTTTTTTTTCCAAAAAAAGAGGTGTCATTTAAATGCCAGTGTTCATCCCAGAAGCAAACATGCTAAGAATTGACTTGCACAAGTAAATGTCCTTGGGCATATTAATAAGCTCAACCATTTTTAATTTTTTCAATCTTTCTCCCAGTTTGAAGTTGGTTTTCGAAATTAGCCTCCAAGGGGGAATTCAGGCTTAAATTGTCTTAAAACTTTCTTCTCCTTCTAAAACTAAGGTCTGAAAAATACACATATGAAAGGATAAAAAAAAAAAAGGAAGACATTTTCTCCTTTCTTTTTTAACCTGCCCAATTTTCTGGGTCAAGCTCAGTGTGAGCTCAGTTGATTGGCAGCAGGGGAAGCCAGGGTGCCCCTGAAGAAGGTCATTTCTGACTTTTCTCCACCACTGCTATGCTAAGTTACTCACTGTCTTATGGCCACCAGTTAAAAAGCGCATATAAGCAATCAAGTATTGGAAGGAGTATGAAGAAAAGAGAAAACCAGAATTAAAAATATATCCTAAATTTAAAAGTGAGCTAGTTAAAAAAATCATTTACTATAATTTCTTCTGCTCAAATGCTATGGAAGTTTGAAGTTTGAAGCCTAGAGTAAACCTAATTTAATTTTCCAAAATATACTCTAAAGATCTAGGCAATTTTCTAATAATTTTAGTTCTTTCTTCATTAAGTATCTTAATATAATACTTTTCCTAAGGCTTAAATCTTTTTATTATATTTGTTCCTCAAAATATGTCAAGTGAGCCATTTTATGGCTGGGTAATAATGAGGCATATGAAACAGGAGGGGGTAGGTCTGAACTAATGAAGAATAATTAGAAAAGGCATAATAAAATCTGAATTTAAAAAAAGTAATCTCGTGTGTCTAAATATTATTTTTTGTTTGAATAAGTGTTTGGAGATTTTTTTTCTCCCTGCAATTTTATTTAAAAAGAACAAATATCACTTATGGAAATATGAGAATATGATGATATGGATATACAAGTTCACTGGTGTTTTTAATGGGTGTCAATTACTACTATGCATATTTTATAGAATAGGAAATTGGGTATAGTAGTCATGATGTGCCCAAGGTCACATAGTTAATAAATAGATTAATCAAAGAGGGTTAGAATTTTCCTTCCAGCAGCTCTAATCTAGACATTTAACTCCCATATTGCAGCTCTTTCCAACATTAAAAAGAAAGGTTTTTCTATCTAATAAAATGCACTTATTTATCTCTTTGTGACCTATTAGTACACATCATTACATTTTTCTGATTCTACATTCAAAGTGTGCTATGCATAAATCAAGGATACAGGACAAGTTGTTTACATGAAGCTCAAATTTCTCATCTGCAAATGGCAATAGAAACAATACCTATCTATTGGGCCATTTAAGATTTAAATGAGATAGTCTACGTAAAGAGCTTGCTACAGGGCCAGACAAACTTAATTGCTTATAAATGTTAAATATTATTATTCTTAACTTCCATAACCACTTGTGATTGTAAACTCACTGAATGTTTAGCCTTGGCCTATATAATTATCTCGGTACAACACCTTGAATACTCTCATGATTAATGCAGTGCTTAATGTAACTTGTCCTGAATAATAGGTGACCGATGATAATACAAAAGATAAGTCAAAATATAAGGGCAGTATTTCACTTTCAGACCACTTTCATCAGAATGACTCATAGTATGTTAACTGCATACTCCTAGGTTACACCACTGATATTTTGGAAAACTTCTTCAGAAGTTTCTTTGGTGGGAAGAGTGAAGTCAAAAAGCTTGCATTAAAACCTGGTCCTAGTAAATACCAGTATAAACCATTAAAATTTCCTAAACACCACCTCTCATCAGTCAAGAAAAAAAAAAAGAAAGAAAGAAGGGGGAGTGCTCATATCTCATATAACATATTATGATCTAATATGTAATGGCTACTAATATGTAACGGTGCTTATATAACCATTACTGAATAGTAGTATGTATTAAATAATATTTTTGGCTAAAATATTTTATGTGATATCATGTAGCAGATGATCAACAAATGTAATATTTCATTACTAAATTCTTCTCTTTATCTTCCATAACAGAAATAATCAGAGCTCCAATGTAAGGTTTATTGTCAATTACAGCAAGTGGGATTCACTGAGCTATCCCTTTTCTCTTCGGGGACAGTTCCTCTTCTAAGTTCTCCCTGTCTTTGTGAAGGTTAACATATGGATTCTTACGCAATATTCTAATTTTGATTTCACTTAAATCCAAAATTAGCATAGTTTTCCCCAACTTGTGTTTCTCTTCCTCCTTTTTTAAATCATTCTACTTTTAAATGCAGAGTTTTTTTTTAATATATATATTTATAAAAAGTACAATCTTAAGATTAAAAAAACATACTCTTTGAACAAGGCAGTCCTCAAAGATCCTACCTACTATCATCTAGAAATGTACAAGGAACATCCTAAGGCTTAGGACAGGACATATTATGTGACTTACACGTAACCTAAAGAGTTTTCTATTCAGGATTTACAGTTTGTCTTCTGGCATCTTTCCATGTTCAACTGTTTTGTATGTAGCTGGGTATTATACACTGAGCTATTCAATAACAGGAGCCATGTGTTATTCATATCTTTGGCCCCAACACCTGGCAGCATTGGTATATTATGGATATTTATGTTCCTAGAGAATGAATGAAATCCAATGCAGCTATTTGTAACTGTGGGGAAATAGCTAAAAACAGGGGTCAGATATAGCTGTTCTACTGCTAGTTAAATCTAGGAGGTGAAAAAAAAAAAAAAAACTTAGCTATTAGAAAGCAGAGACTGGAATGTGATATAAAAATAATCCCAGCTGTCAAAAACATACATGGAGGAAATGTCAGGAAGAGAAACTACTGGCAAAAAGGAGATTTAAAAATAATTTGACTGAAAACTAAGTCCCCTCTGCCACTGTCCAGCCAGCTTGTCAGTTTAATTTGCCAGTGGAGAAAAGGCAGGAACAGGAGTCAAAACAGGCGTTTTTTTTTTTTTTTTTTTTTTTTCCTCTCTCTTTTTAATGGGGGGGAAATCAAGTGAAAGCGAAAGCATGGCTTTACCAGCTGTGAAGAGCTGCTAACACCTGTGGTTGCCACATCCCACGGCTGTGAGATAGGTCAGAGGCAGCTCCAGACAGCTGATAAAATGAGGTGAGGTAGGGGAAGAAACCAGAAGAAAAGCAGTGGTAGATAAAAACAGAAAGGAAAGAAAGAACAAATGGTGCCGATAAAATGTCCAACTTCAAAATGTCTATTCTTATCTTTATTTTTCTAATTAGTACGAAGTCATATTCTCTCTTTTTCCTCCTTCTGTTCACTAAAGAAAATGTGATGAAAACGGATAAAAATAAAATTTCTGCCTTATGTGCAGTATACAACTTTTCATACCTGCCAGGCTCAACTAAAGCATTGCAATATTCTCTCCTGGCTATTTATATTCTTCCCCTCCCCCCAAACCCTTTCTCTACTCTCCCACCCCCACCAGGACTGTAGAAAGAAAAACATTATTCCTGAATGTAGAATTGTGACCAACTCAAGGGAATCTTGACTTTGGCTACAAATCTGAGGGGGCATGTTGCATAAGCATAGGAAGGTGTGAGCATTTGTTTGCTGGTGGAAGCCTGGAATATGGCCGGGTGGATGGAAGTGACTCCTTTAAGCACAAGACGTCATCATTCCCATAGTTAGATATTTAAAGATAATTAAAATACACAGGACAATTCATGACAACGTGTGCCCTAGCCTTCATTGGTATCTTCAACCTGAGGTCTTTTGTTATTAAGAGGCTCTAGAAATAGAATTTTAGTGCAATTAACAATGGGAAATGGAAAGGTGATACTGTAAGAATAACTGACTCAGATGAAAGAATAAAGTAACAGTAGAAAATTTTAGTACATATTAAAAAGTAAATATTCCTTTCAATTTCTTGTTTTTTCTTAATTATCTAATACAGTACCCTCTGCATGATTTTGGTCATGTCAATGAAGATCAATTTGAGCACTGTGGGGGCTGATGAACATTCCGGGACTCTACCCAGAAAGAGGGCTTAGAGAGAACATAAGAATTCAAAGGATATTAGTGGGCTCAGCATGTCTGAGAAGTTCATTACCAGCAAGTGCCTGAATAAGATGCAGTTGGTATTAAAATAATTCAGAAAATCAGTGGGTGAGCTAATATCTTTAGGAAAGGGAAGTTTAAGATTTGAAAGGACAATCTCTCAATGTTATATAATAGCATTCACATAGAAGTACTGACTTAGCAGACCAAACACTCTTAGATATTACAAGGGAAACTTGGAGGGTCCAAAGATTTTTAAGGTTAAACCACCTAATTGAAATATTTCCAACACTTAGTGAGGTCAATCGTAAGTAATCACCATAGATCAAGCAAGATATCAAAGTGATGCCAGGAATTAATGAGCCACAATATTTGCCCTCAAAAAGCTAACATTTTTAGGAAAAAAAAAGACACACAAACAGATTATTAGAAAACAGCATGTTCACTACAAGTAACAGAAGTAGTAGCATGAAAAGGAAACATAAGTGAATGGTACTAAGTCCAGCTTTTGATTCAGTGGTTAGAGAAGGCTTCTAGAACTGATGTCTAAGCAGAAGCCTAAACCACGAGTTGGAGTAGCTGCTGATACGAACACTACACAAAGGCACAAAGGCAAACAAATAAAATAACCTAAAGGATTTGGGGATCTATAAAAATCTAAGTGGTGGCAGAGCATTAAGTGATGAAGTACATGGAAGCTTTGAAGGTAGAGATGGAGAGTTAAGCATTTGCAAGGCTGTGAAGAGTCTTATGCTGTGTTAAACAGCCAGGAGTTACACCGAAGATAAAGGGAAGTTAAATTTTTATGGATTCCTCTGGTACAATGTGGAAGGTGTATTTTCCAAAAGTGTGGACAGGCAGAACAATAAGTATATGAAATTATTGATACATTAAATTAATATAATGCAAGAAGAAGACAGCAATTGAGATTCCAATGCTAATATTTCAAGTTTATACACAATATCTAATGATCTTTGTCAACAGTCTGCTTTTATTTTTATTATTTATTTATTTATTTATTTATTTATTTAGAGACAGAGTCTTGCTCTGTCACCAGGCTGGAATGTAGTGGCACGATCTTGGCTCACTGCAACCTCTGCTCCCTTGGCTCAAGCTATTCCCTTGCCTCAGCCTCCTGAGTAGCTGGGACTGCAGGCATGTGTCACTGCACCAGGCTAATTTTTTGTATTTTTAATAGAGACAACATTTCACCATGTTGGCCAGGATGGTCTCAATCTCCTGACCTCATGATCTGCCGGCCTGGGCCTCCCAAACTGCTGGGATTACAGGCGTGAGCCACTGCACTGGGCCCACAGTCTGCTTTTATAATGACTATATTAGTGTCAAAGCATGCTCCAGACCAATGGACAAAATGGACTCCCCATGGATAACTAAAGGTCTCACGGTTAAAGAAAACCAGTCAGCCACAGCTGAGTGAGGCAGGGGTCACACACTCTGTGTTCTCAGAAAGATGTTGTAAAAGTGTCACAGGACCTCCCTTTCTACAATCGAGCCAAATCAATTACTATTGTCAATGCCAAGGTGAATTGCGGCTGGATCTCCTCCATCCCCACTACATGCCATTTGAAAAAAATATCTGACAGAGACTTCTGGTTTGGGGTTTGGAAACCATCCAATCAAGGCCAGACTATTTTGAGCATGATAACAGAAAAAGTTTGAATTTTTTATTTGCATAAATAAACCTGATTAAGAATCTGGGCATGAACTTCCCCTGTTTAAGCCAGACCCTTTTTTTGTTCTTCAGAGAGCACACTTTCACTTGTACTGGAGACTGTGCTTCATCAATCTGCAGACTTTTTTTCCCAGAAAATAAAGTTCTACTTTTGCTTCCACAGATCTCATTTATATTTTGTTAACATTAGTAATGTATAATTATTATTTTTTTTTGTAGAGCAACATAATAATTGTAGGGGCTAAGAAAAAACTTTCCCTTTAACCTCTGAAGGTCTACTGAAAAACCAACTAGAAAAAAAGTAGATTAATAGGAGATAAGACGTATAACATTTATTTAATACATATAGCATGAGGGAGTTAACAGGAGAACGATTAATGTACGGAAGCTTATAAACCCTTCGGGGAAGGGAGGAGATGGGAAATATAGATAATTCTTTTTAGGGGCAATAAATGATTGTAAGGGAGAATGAATGGACCCCAGAGACAAAAATTAAGTTGTAAATAATTATCTTTGGAATTTGAATGAGCCCCAGAGGCAGCATTATTTTGGGGGAAAAAAATCCATCCAGATGTGTCTGCATTCCTCACTCTTATGTTCTGTGATAGATAATTAAATTTCAGGAAGTGAAAGCAATGACATTTGTGTGCCTCCTTGGGTGTTTGGTTTCTAGGTAGATAAGGGAAACTCGGAGATTTTTAAGGTTAAACCACCTAATGGAAATATTTCCAACACTTAATGAGGTCTCTTTCAATGCTATGGGAGAGACCAAGGCTTTTGGAAAAGGCAATCAGAGAGACCCTGAGGCTACTTCTAACTTCAGAAATATTTGGGGGTAAAATATTCTGGTTTTCTTCATAGTCACGTTGCCACTCCTCAGTTTATATAATTATTTTATTACAAACATATACACAATTAAAATCTAAATAGAGTCATAACAGCAAATAAACATAAACACTATGATTTATAATATAAACCAACTGTAAATAAATAAACCTCCATTATTAACAAATAACAATGACTAATACTGGAAAGTATTAATTGAATATATGCTCTGATGCTTATGAACACTTCTAGAATGGAAAGATCAATTTTGATGTAGTTAAAAAACTATTCTGGCTAGCTAGCTGACTGTCATGTTCATGAACAAAGTTTTTTAAACATTCTCTACTCTGACATTTGACGTTTAGTACTTAATTAAAATAAAAACAGTGGAAAACCTAAGCAATATGAATTTTGCATGCATTATGACTAATAGGTAGGTGTTTACTTAAGAAATCATTTAAGAAAGTGTATGGGAAGAATACCAGTCCCAAGAGATGCTCTGTGGGGAAAAAAAAGGAGATTGGGGGAGAGCTAGTTAATTAATCTTGAAATTACAGAATTTCAAAAGAGTCACAATGCACATTATCATTTAAAAAGCCCTGGGGGCCAGGCATGGTGGCTCACGCCTGTAATCCCAGCAATTTGAGAGGCCAAGGCGGGTAGATCACCTGAGGTCAGGAATTTGAGACCAACCTGACCAACGCGGTGGAACCCTGTCTCTACTAACAAAAATAGGCCAGGCAGGGTGGTGGGCCCCTGTAATTCCAGCTACTTGGGAGGCTGAGGCAGGAGAATTGCTTGAATTCCGGAAGCGGAGGTTGCAGTGAGCTGAGATGGCATGACAGTCTGGGCAAGAGGAGTGAAATTCTATCTCGAAAAAAAAAAAAAGCTCTGGGGAGGTTGAAGAAACAAAAAAAGCTGTTCAACTTTTGTAGGCAGATTTCCAAAATTCTTTATCATAGAGTTTCTCATGTTTTAAAGTTATACTAACACTTTTATCTAGTGTTGTTTACTGAGTGCTTATTCTTTGCCTAGAATATTGCAGTACAAACATTATCTTGATTAATAATCTTGTTATTTAGAATTTATCGTACCTCTTCTCATTTGAGAAATCCACATTTATATAAGGAACCGCCTGAAGTCACATAAGGGGTAAGTGATATTGAATCTAGGACTATTGAATTCAACAGCTATATTTTTAGCCATTAAGTGATAACATGTACAAAAAATTTCTGTTCTTAACTCACTTGAAAAATGCTTTATTAGATACTTAATGTAAAATTTCCCAGTCATTTTGTTATTATTTTACTACTAATTTCACTTTACAATTCAGGTTTTGAATGGTTTTCTCAGTTATATTAGTCAACCAATATTCATGTGCATAGTATAACATGTAAAAGTTATCTAAATATGTATAAAATCTTTTAAATGAATTTCCATAAAATAATATTACGTTCATATATGAAGATTTAGTTAAATAACACATTCAAATAATTATTTTCAGCCTATAAAAGCAATATTAACATATGTTCTCATTAAACCAATGTGGACATTGGGTTTTTAAAGGTGGTTCTTCATTTAACTAAGATCTCTTCATTAAACCAGAAATACCTACTACTTATTTATCCATAAACAACAAAGATGATCTTCAAGGTAACAATTATTCTCAAATCTTAGTTGAGCATAAATGTGACAAGAGGTCTCTGAAATATGACACAAGAAAGTATTCTTTCATAAAGTAATACACCAAAGTTCAGGCATTTGGTTGTCATTAAAATTGTATTACAGAGTTTTTCTAAGGATCTATTATTTTGGGTAACTCAAGTAAGACTGTATTCAATATAATACTATAGCTAACACCTTATTTTTTCCAATTGTTACTGATGTTCAGAAAAAAATTCCTTTGAGGGTCAAACTAATATGAGATAAACTAGAAAATATAATTTAAAAATATATATAATTAAATATTTTAAGAAAACATGTCCCTGAATTTGTCATATAAGCATATTTCTTAGAAGAAACATACTAAATGAAAGGCCATATTGCTGGTGTTGTGCTTTCATGAGCATAAATAAAACTGGTTATTCAGCTTTGTCTTTTTAAAAAAATTTAAAGTACCGAGTGTGGCACTTTATGTTCTTCTAAAACAAAACAGATGTATACAATTTTGTGGTCACAAAAACACATCTTTTATTGTTCTTTAGTCCTGAGTATCCATATCTATGCTATTTAACTAAAATTATCGTGGAGGCTAACAGTGAATCCATAAGTCATATACAACTTTCTTCTTTAGATTTTTAGCATGGATAAAATGACCATTAATATTTACAGGGCCAGGCACCATGCTTCACGCCTATTATCCCAGCCCTTTGGGAGACCAAGGCAGGATAATTGCTTGAGGCCAGGTGGCTGAGGCTGTACTGAGCTCTGTTTTCACCACTGATCTCCAGCCTGGGCAACAGAGTGAGACCCTGACTCCAGAAAAAAAAAAAAAAAAATCAGATATGTTGCTAGTAACTTTTAAGTCCATGACTAAAATAATCTCAAAGAATATCAGAATAAAAACAGGCCACTAAAGATACCTACTGAGTCCTAAACATGAATGCAAATCTAGGCTAACATTTTGTCTGATCCAAACAGAAATGAGAAGAGTAAAAATAATGTAGTGACTTCTACTTTAAGCTAATTTTTTCAATATAAAAAAGTGTCCTTCATTCTGAGATCATGCCTTTCTCACATTTTTGCATTTAAATGCCACTTTAAAATTAACTACTTTTTTTTATTCTGTCACTGATCGGTTTGAATTCCAATTTAGAGAAACAATAATCTAAACTGACCAAAAGGAGAACAGGGGATTAAATACAAAACAATTGATGAAACGTGTAAGAAAATAAGTATAAGAGGTAACTGACATTTAAAAATCTATCACACTTTACAAGGAATTTCTAATGTAATCATTTAAAAATCCAGACAGAGAAACTAAGAATTAGTGAAAGTTAACTTTTCCAAGATGGTACAATTATGAGTGACAGAACCAGGTTTCAAACTGAGCCCCGTGTGTGCCTTTGGAATCCACACTCCAGCTCCTACACTCATCTGCCTCCCCAAATTAAAACAGATAACAACCCAAGAGTTGTAAAGATGGGAAAGACACTGAAAAAAAAAATTATTTTGTTTTAATCGGATAATCTTTATTATTAGTATTATACTTTTTAAAGTTCCTGGAATTTCCCCTAAATATTTACATGACAAAGTTAACTAGGCTGAACCGAAGGTGTTTAACCCTTAAATACTGAGATCTTGCTTTTATGTGTGGGAAAAATATTAACTTGTAAGACTAAAAGATGCACAGCAACTTATGAAAGCCTACATTCCAAAAGCTGAGGTGTTTTTGTTCACTCTAAAACCCCTGTGCTGCTCTTATCTCAGAGGGAAGTTACGGGGTTTACCAAATTTAGTTAACAGTCACTGCATGCTATAAACACTTTGACCTTCCTAGAGATTTCAGTGTTGCATCCAGTTAATTACAATTTCTAGATCATTTTATATTATGACTGAATTATAACCAGAGTCACACATTTGAATTTATTTAGCTTATTTGGCAGCCTTTGATCATGGTGTTACACATTTGGATTTATTGCATTTAGTTCTAGATGTTTGTAAGAATGACCATAACCCTTTATACTCATTTTAATTTTTACTCTATAATTTGATAAACTATATGTATTGGAGTGAATGTGGCAGAATGTAATGTAAATACATATACAAATAAGTATAATATGCAAATAATATATATACATGCACATACACATACACACATATATTTATAAATATACATAAAATATATATGTGTGTATGTAAACCAAAGGGAGTTTAAAGGAGTGTATAACATGAGTAGATAAGTAACATTTATAAATATATATGTGTGTGTGTGTAAACCAAGGGGAGTTTATAGGACTGTATAAGATGAGTAGATAAGTAACATTTATAAATATATGTGTGTGTATGTAAAACAAAGGGAGTTTAAAGGACTGTATAACATGAGTAGATAACGAACTAGAATAAAGGCAGACTGCGACAGTTGGCATAAAACAAGATGAATGCTACAGAATGTCAAAAGAGGGAGAAATTTAGGCAGTTTAAGAATGGGAGCAACATTTAATATTATGTACTTCTTTGCAGTGGGTGTCTTATATTACTTTTGACATGATATTTGACATTATTTCTTTATAAAATTAGGCCTCTATCATAAACTAGACATTAAGAGCAGAGAACAAGTATTCTAACCTTAGGACTTGGCAAAATGCCTGGTAATATATTTCACCCATGAATATTTGTTGAATGAATGGATAAAAAAATGAATGAGTGTTTGTATAAAACTCAAATGAACTTTAAAATGATCAAATATGATTGCCCAGGATATCCCAGAGCTATCACTCCAGCTGGCTTTATACTGCCGAATCAGAGCTTTTCTTAAGACAGATGTAGTTGGTCTTTCTTGTAAATCTGCTACAATCCAACTATTATTATTATTATTTTTTTTTTTTGCAGAAAATTGATTTTCTTTTAATTAATCATAGCTTAAGAAAAAAACCTTCTGAAATTACTTTGGAAAGTTGTTTGACACAACAGCACAAAAATAACAGTTTCAATTAAATTGAATTAAAGGAGAAGGATTCTTTAAAATAGCTTTAAGACTGGTCTCAAAGATGTGAAGTGGCTATTCTTGAAGATACTATACCAAACAATACAAAATTATTTAAAGAACTTGTATTTTCTAATTTCCAAAACTACAATCATCTACAGAAATTAACTACTGGGATTGTTAGAATGTAAGCTCCATTAGGGCAGATATTTACATATTTATTTCACTCTTGATTTCCAAGAGTCTAGAATATTATCTGACTAATTGAAGGCACTGAATAAATATTTTTAAATGAGTGAACAGGTTGATAAATGAATTAGAGGTATAAGGTTTATAGAATTACATACAGTCAATATCAGTGGTTCGTATTTGTTTATATATTCTACAAGAGAAGGACTAAGGAATTTAAAAAATTATGAACAAATATTTATTGCAAGCCTTCTATGAGCCAGATAGTTTCCTAAGGTCTAGAAATAGAGCAGTGAACAAAATAGATAATGTTCTCGCCTTTAATGAACTTATAGCCTTTTGAGGGGAAAAAGAAACAAAACAAATATTGCTTTTCTGAGATTATCAATACTAACTAAAGATCTTTTAAAACTACCAGTGCCTAAGATTCCCCTCTCCCTACTTTATCCAGTGATTCTTACTGAATTTGTCAAAAAATATATACAAAAAACAGGGTCTTGAAAAATTCATATTATGTAGGTTTTATAACATCCCAAGTGATTCTAATGCATATAATTTTTAATAACTTCTCAGGTAATTCTGCTGGGACACTAGGGTAAAGATCATCCAAACTGAACAGACAGACATAAAATTATGAAGTATAGTGTCATGTAATAAGTGCCACAAAGCAAAATGAAGCAAGCCTAGGGAAAAGAAACTGGCAGGGGCTCAGAGAAAGAAGTGTATATTCTAAGAACAAGCATTCCAGCAGCAGCCACAAGGCCATAATGGCTGCAGTAAGCTCAGGGCAGCAGAGTTGAAGGAAGAGAATTTTTTTCAGGTGAATAGTCAGGGGCCACTGTCAGGATTTTGTGCTTTCACTGAAGTGTGATAGGGGACATTGTTGAAATGTTGGCATAGGGCAACATGGTCCAGCATAGGTTTCAAACACATCCCTCAGGCTGCTCTTCAGAGAATATGCTATGGAAGAGCAAGAGGGGAAGCAGCAAGACCTACCAAGAAATGTGAGGGAATATGAGGGCTTGCGGGGGCGGGGGGGTAGTCACACTGGAAATCAAGACATATGATTTGATATGTATTTTGGTGTTGGAGAGAAGAATATATCTTCATGGGCTGGACCTAACATCAGGAACAAGGGGAGAAGTCAAGGATGATTTCAGGGTTATTAAGCTTAAGCAATGGAGTGAATGGCAGTCTGTGCTCATAAATAGGAGTTACATGCTTATGTATTTTTATCTATTTTTAGACAGAAGATAGATCTTGGTGACTTAAAATAGTATGGTAAAAAAGTCTATTCAGAGTTCTCATTCTCGTTCACACGTATATATAAGTGTTAATCATATGGACACAGCATACAAGCATATTTGCATAATCACATGCACAACTATAAAATGCTCTGAAGTCTAAAGAGTCTTTTCTTGGTCTATACTGGAAAATAATGACAGAAAAAAAATAGAAGACAATGCTTTATTATAGTGCAGCTGTACCATATGCTTGGTTTTATCAATATGAAGCTGAAGATTCTTTAAGAGAAATAAAAGCTATGAAGAGCTAAAGAATGAAAGTGCCACAGAAGAAAGGAATGAACCCTTGATCAGATCTCTGAATTAATTTAAACCAAGTAGAAACTTTGAGATAGTAAAGGCACTTCAAAATTGGCTCTCTTAAAGTTGCCACTTCTCTTTTTATAAAAGCTGAATAATGGTTGAGCTTCATTACTGTGCCTAATTTGCCGTAAAATATCATATTTCTTCATTTTGTTCAATGCATCACTATAAATTTGAAACCATACATTTTAACCTAAAATCATTCCTAGTGTCACTGACAGTTTTTTCATCTGTACTTCCTTTTTAAAGGCATCATTCTTCATTTAAATACTCAATATAAATAAAACTTTCTGACTATTAATTTGCATTTATGGAGTGCTTATGTGGCTAAGCGTGAATCAAGGGTTTCACATATTATAGTTATAATAGAAGACCAAATGATACAAAGCAGATTCTACAATTCCTGTTTTTCAGATGAAGAAACTGAGGGCCTAAGTAAATTAAAAGGTGGGTGGGTTACTTCTAAAGTTGCTTTTGAGTCTAAGATTTAAACAATGCTATTTATTACTATTCCATTTGGTTTCTGGCAATAAAGCATCACAGATTTTGAGATAGTTCAGTATAGATCACCCAAAAATATTAGATATATGGGTTAGCTAGCAGGAAATTAAGGGTAACAAAATCCTCAGGAGCTAAAATTACAAGAATGCATGAAGCAAGAGGTAAGTCTTGAACATTTGCTTATCTGGAACACTCTAATTTGAATCTTCAAGCCAATCTTGAAGGCAACAGACAAAATCTGGGGCCCAGGAAAGGAGGAATATTGAAAGACTTATCTTCCATAACATCAGGATTCTAAAAAGTAGCACCTTTGGTAAGGAAATCAGGAAAAATTATTTCCCTGAAAAAAGAGTAGTGGGGATGCTTGCTAGGTTGGGTCCTATAAAGAGACCAAACAAAAACTGTCAAGACTACATAAAACAAAACACAGATCAGCCTTATATTATTTACAAGAAAAAAGCTTGAAACATAAGAACACTAGAAGTTAAAAAGTCAAACAACAGAAAAATATATGTCAGGCAAATTCTAAACAAAATCCATCTGATATAGCTATAGAAATAACAAGGCAATTTACCAGGTAAAATACTAAAGCAAATGACTGTGACCACAACCGCCACCAAAACAGTAGAAATAAAGTAGAGAAAAGCAATAGATATTAATATAGGAATCAATTCTGCAGAAAAGATATAAAATGCTTAATTTTGGAGGGACATTTTTAAAGTTTCAATATATTTAAATAATGTACCTATTATACTAGCATGCAAATATATAATTATAGAGGCAGATGTTAAGACAACACTTTTGGTAATTGTTAGACTAAGAAGATTTAAAGGAAAAAATCAGGAAAGTAGGATGTAAACAAGGTAAGGTCATAATGAGCTGTGTTACCAACAGTTGGAAATAACAGATTTTTCCAAGAACCGCTGAAACATTTACAAAAACCTAACACATACTGAAAATTTCAACAAGTTTCATAATGACTACATTCTGACTACAAATGCATTTGAAATCAAAAATATTACATTTTGAAAATCCCATTTGCTTGGAAATTTAATAACATACATCTAAATAACATGTGAGACAAAAAAGAAATCACAATGGTTGAAATAAAAAAGAACTTAACACTACTGACAATTAGATATACTACCCTATCAAAGTTTGAAGAATTTATATATGCAACTTAGGAAAAAAATTATAATCATATTATCTCATAACAGAGATTGAATATTCATGCAGTAAACATTCAAATTGATAAGTTAAAAGGACAAAATGATACATTCAAAGGAAGTAAAATGAGTAATTTTGAAAAGCAAAAATTAATGTATTTGAAATCCAGGTATAGCAGAGGATCATAACATCCCAAACCTCAGGAAAATTATTAAATAGCTAGCAAAGATAATAAATGAGAGATAAGTCATAAAAACAATATTGTGAATTAGAAAAGAAACATAATTAGAGATGTAATAGAAATGAAAAGTAAAATGATATTTTGAAAAACTTAATAGCAATATATTGTAGGATCTATGCAACATGCTCAATGTCAGAAAAATTTACTCAAAAAACTTACTCAAAAAGTGGAAGGAGAACATTGAAAATTTTTATCTAACTTTTAAATAAATGAAATCATTAGTAAAACATCATGCTTTAATTAACAACATGCCTGGTTTTGACAGGCAAATTCTATAAGTCACTTGGGGAACTGACAATCCAAAGTTAAAACTTTTTCAAAGAATAGAAATCAGAGAAAGATTCTGTACTGATTTTGTGGGGAACTGTAAGTTGGATATCAAAACAAGACCAGGAAGCTATGACAATAAAAAAATTATCAATAATTTTTGTTAATATATAGAAATATAAATATCCTAAAGCAAACAATCTAGAAGTTTATAAAGAGAATAGTATTATTTAAACTCATTGTGCCTATTCAGTGATATGGTACTTTAGCAATGGATTAAATAAGAAAAAGTATATAATCATCTCAATGGATCTAGAAATTACATCCAATAAACAAAAGCATAGTAAATCAATAAATATATATCTATAATACACATCTACACACATAAATATAATTCATATATGTACACACATATATATAATACATATATTTAAAAGTATAGATTAAGGACATAAACTAAAGGCTACAATAGATATTGTCAATAGTAAAAACTAAATGCATTTTCTTTGGAATATGATCCAGTATTTGCTACTATCACTTATTTTAAAAGTTTACAAGAATTTTAGCTAGTACAATCTGACAAGAAAAACAAATTAGATCTCTATAGACTTGTTAAGTATCCAAGTTGCCATTATTTGCAGATGATATGATTATATGTAGACACTAAAATAATCTACAAATTCATAATTTGATTCAATAATTGTTTGGCAAGGTTGCTGTATATAAAATCAACATAAGAGAAAACAATTGCCTTTTTGTACAGTAATAGCAAATATTTAGAAAAAGTAATTTTAAAAGGTAATGTATAACAGCAAAAATGCAAGGTATCCAAAAACAAGTTTGACAAGATATTTAGGAAAAGACAACGTTTTAATTTTTTTTTTAAATAAAACAAAGATAGTAAATCCACTGAATTTGCAAGGCTTTTAAGAAGAAACAGCAATTTTTAGGATTTTTAAATTTTCCTGTAATTTTTAAAAGGTGATAAGGACTCATATAGCAATAGAAATATCTACAACTCTACATATCCTACTCCATTCATTGAATATTATTTCATTTCTACAAATCACTGCATTTCAGTGAACTGAAATGCTGTGAAATAATATAAACACCTGATGAAGTACGAATAAAATTTGCATGTTTCCAACTCCTCTCATTAAATAGTATTTCATTTCTTCAATTCATCATACTCCAGTGTTCTTCTCATTGTCATTTTTGTGACAGAAGTTGTTAAAGAAAGCAGACATAACTGCTAACTACTTTGCCCTTGAAGAAGTGATTGTGTTTTTATTGTTGTGGTGGTGGTGATGGTGGTGATATTGTAACCTGAGTACAGCCCTCTACAGTTGTCTGATTCAAATTAAGCCCAAACCCTTTACGCAAATAAAATTACCTCATTTTTAATTGCTCATGTATCTGTAACCACTTAGCTAAGTGTTTACAGTTTCCCCCCATGCCTATTTGCTGGATGAATCCTAAAAGCTGATTTATCAGGGGAATATTAAAAAGGCTTAGTGCTTTAAAATGCAGATGCAAATTTTCTCACACAGAGAGCACAACCGGCCTGTTTTTGTCTAAATGAGAGTTATGCTGCTAAATCCCCCTTAACGAGGTTAGAAAATATCTTGTAAATTAAAGCATGGGATTTTGAAAGTTAATATAATTCTTCCATACTAGATTACAATCCATGTTTAAAACATTTTAATGAAAAAAAAAAACAACAACAAATAACACAAGAACAATAATTACTGAAATAACAAAGAGTTGAGCTATGTAAAGGCTTTCATATACACTGGGGATCAATGAACATTCAAGTGAAAGAAAAAACTGTTTAATGAACTAACAAAATAATGTAGTAGGAGTATTAGGGACTAGTAAATGTCATTACATTTTATTATGTTCTCCTATCAAAGTATACCATGCTCTCCTGCCTTGACACACTGTACTGTTTAAACAAAAGAATAATCACAGTCATAGACAGAGGCACAGTGAACAATCTGGTAGCTTACAACTGGAGTGTATATCTTTTATCATCAAGATATTAAGAATAATCTGTAGAAGCATTACATAAGTTATCATATTTCCAAAGAAAATCACCATTTATAACTTGGCTCTAATATAACATTTATTAATTTTCTTTAACTCAAGGCATCACCCTTGCTAAAACTTAGATTAGAATGTTTGATTTACACAAGTGATTTCTCACTTAGAGCCATCTGGCTACATGATTTATCACTGATTAACATACTAGAAATTATTTGAGAAAAATTCTATGTACTTAAGGTTTTTTTTTTCCACCAAATGATTTGTTTCTTCATCTAAAATTAAAATTTTAAAGTCTATAATATATATGTTTTCATGATTTTATTTTTCTTAGTTGAAACAACAGATGTTTAGAGCAGCCTAGGTTTTATATAGGGCACCTATGTAATACAGGATCATTAATAGCATTGATTGTTGTTTACTCAATTTTAAAGAAAATTCTTCATATTAAACTATCTGATGAGCTATAAAATAAAATAAATCAAATAAAAATTCTTGACAAACGGTGCCACAAAAGCAGCACAACCTTTTAGCCCACAAACTACATGTCCTAGAAAAATTATGTATCCGCTGGTTTATTTTCATTTTATTAGGCAATGCAAACAAACTGCTTTTCTGCTAAGCTCTTAATGAGTAAATTTCCAAATAATTTTCCTCAGGTTGTTAGGAACTTCACATAAAGATACAAAAAGCCTTTTCCAGAATGTTTCCACGGCCATGTAATACTTAATCAATGTTATTACTGCAGTCAGCTCTGTATTTACTGTCAAAGGAAAGATTCAGTCATTATTACGAAATGTAAGAATGCTTCAAGCTCCCTAAACCTGACAATTACAAATCTCTAAAACCTCTCTTTATGCAGAACTTGACAGCTATGAGCTTACCTCTTTAAAAAGACAATATACATTGATGTACTAGAATGGTAAATTCAGATTTCTAAGCATAATATGCACATTAGCATAATATAATTGGTTCTGCCTTTAGGGTAGCCAATCAGATTGTGCAAATGTACCTATTCATAGAACTCCTGAAATGATTTTCCACTTGGGAGTTATAGGAAACAATTCAATTTCAATTTTCTACAAATGAATTATAATCTAAAAACCAAAAAAGTCTATTAAACTTTTAAGGAATACTTTTCAGTCTAGACTCCAAAACATACAGATATAACTAAGTTTTTATGTCTTATAGAGTACAACGTTTACATCGACTCGACCAAAAAAAGCCAGAAGCTGCTCAAATTCAATGTATTCACATTTAAAAAATAATACTTCAAAGAAAAGGCCTACTAGATACTCAGTGAGTTTTATTCTGAACCCAAATGATCTTATATAACATTTCTACCATATTAGAGCATAGCTGTTTCTAAAATACCTGTTGGCTATACAAACCTTGTTCATAAAAATGGGCAATTTTAACTAGTTTAGTATTACTCTCTTATAGTCTAAAACTATTTATTAATTAAAATAATTCATTGATTCCATAATTATCTAGGGAATATGTTTCTTGTTTTCAGGAATTATGCTAATTTCTGGAAACCAAGGGTTAACAAAATACCATTTAAATTACAATTAATCCCAGACCAGGCAGTAGCACCAATATAGAAAAAGTTACTGAAGAAGTTAAACAGCCCATGATCAAATAGGAAAAACAAAGCAGAGTTTAAATTTCTACGTTCTACCTGAAAGCATCTGTTGAATTCAGATTTTCATTTAGTAGCATTTAAATATATTGCTGATTAGAGACAGAGTAATTTTTGTCTGTCTTTATACTTTCTGCCAAAAACTTAGTTGCAGTTCTGGAGAAAGCAGCTTTACTTTTAAGAAATGACATAATTAAAGCAGATGGCTCATTGGATCAAATAAAGTATTATCCTTGCTCTACCTGTGAAGTGGTTCTCATCTCAACTGATTTACTGTTAAAAATAGAAAGATGGGGAAGAAATGGAAGTACAAAATTTAGACTAGGTGACTTCAGCAGTCATTTTCCAGTTCGATTAAATGGATTGTTAATGGTAAATCAAAAACCAACACACTTATTTCTACGTGCTATCTACCTTCTTTTTTTTCTCCTAAGGAATTGGAGTGTCCCACACCTCACAAAAGAAAGTGAAACTAGTTGACATCAAAGTTAAATATACTGAAATTATAATATAATTCTTAAAATGAGACTTTGTGAACTGATCCTTTTGCTGTTGCATGGTTCACAATGACATTCACTAAACAAACAAACAAAGAAAACCCTCATTCCTTCTAATTTCTTACCTCCAATATAGTCTTCAAGCCACAGTGATCTCACTTCTGACCCTCTCTCTCCACTAAAATAGCCCTGGAAATGGCCACCCCCTGCATAACTACAAAACTTCTAAGTGCAATGATTTGGGACTCATCGTACTTTCACTGACTTGGCTTATGCTGTTTACAGACTCCTCCCTGAAACACTCTTTTCCTTTTTTTTTTTTTTTTTTTGCAATAATTTGTTGAATTCCATACATTATTTCTACCCTCTCCAGCAATCCTTCACTTGCTTAGCTAGCTTGGCTTTTTCTCCTAGCCTCTCAAATGTCCTCACTTCAAAGATAACAGTCTTAGGGCTTATGTTTTAGGCACTCTTCATGGGTTAAAGTACTACTGGTCTGAATGTTTGGGCTAACTTACTTGCCAATTTGTTTTTATCATATTTTGAGAAAGGTTTTATCTAACTGGTAGAGGAATGAGATCTTCCTTACTTCAAAGGATTTAGCCTTCACTGGTTTCATATGATAGGTCTATTAGCTCACCAGATTCCAAGTTAAATACATACAAGTTTCTTCCTAAAAAAAAGAAATGAAAAGAATAAAAAAGCCTGCAAATAAGCGTGTCTCTGGTTGATGGGATAAATGAGAATGAGGTAGAAATAATAATAATAAACTGTATACAAAATATTAAATCTGTCAGAATGACATAATTTGCAACTTTTTATTAGTTTTTCAAATTTTGGCTTTATTGGAAAGAAATTTGTTTTTAATGTTTAAGCTATATAAATAATCATTAGTCTGGCTTCAGCTGCCACCAATATGCTGAGAATTTATGAATGTATATCTCCAGCTCTTATCTTTTTGCTGAGTATTAAATCCAACTATCTCTAAATCCTTGCTACTCACAGGGTGATCCCTGGACAGATAGCATGGCCATATCCCAGGGCTGCTTGTCATAACTGCAGAACCTCAAGTCAGCCTCATATTTAGTGTACAAAAATGTGCACATGAAGAGGATCCCCTGGTGATCTGTATTAAACTTTGAGAAACACTATAGTAGATTTTTCCACCTGGATTTCCCATCAACACATGTACTCACAACACCCTACCTCTCGCAGATTCAACATTTTAGCATTGGTCCTGTCTCCAACCTATTCTATCTCATGAAATTTCTATCCTCATAATTGTCTTCCCAAATCCACCCAGTTATCCTAACCAATTATCTTGAAGTCTTTCTCATTTTACACTTCCAGTCACTGGATCTTATTGAATCAATGGCTTAAATAGTCCTCAACCTGTTTCTTCCCCTTCTTACTTCAGCATAGCAGTAATCCATGCCTCAGCATCTTTTACACTAGCCATTGCAACAGCTTTCAAGTGGACTCTGTGTCATCCTTGCTTTAATCTTTTACTCTATACTTACATTATTTTTCAAAAGCATGAATTGTATTTATACTCCACTGATTAAAGGCTTTCACACAGAATATCTATTTTTAGATAGGCATGCATAGAACACACATAAAAGTATGTTACTGATATACCAGGAGGTCTGATATATGAATGTAATTAATGTATGCCATCATTATTTCTCTCTGCCTACAGAATAAAGATAAAACAACCCTCCATCTTCTCACCCCTGCCTACCTCTCTGACCACCTCACCCACAAATTGTAGTTGCTTGAGCACATCACACTGAGTTCAAAGCACTAAGTGATTTCATGTCACTGTCCTTGTACAGGCTAATACCTTTACCTAGTATAACTTCACACACCCTTTTAAATCTGGAATATGTCTACTTAACCTTCAAGATTCTGATAAAATACTTCTGCCTTGTCAACTACTCTGACCTTCTTCAAATAAACTTTACCACCTTCTGTTTTATATTCCCACCATATCCTACACATCTTTTTATTACAGCAATTTGAAAACTGCAAGAGTTTCAATGTCTATTTTGCTTATTAGACCAAGAGCTCTTTGAAAATAAGAACCATGTCTTATATCCCTAAATCAGGGCTTGATGCTCAACATAATGTTTAGTAAATGAATGACATAAACTATGCAAAAGAATTGAGCACTAATAAAGATAAAATTTAAGAATAATAGTATGAACATATCTAAAATGCTAAAGGAAAAAATATAATGGGTCAAATGACTGGTTAAAGAAGATACCAGGTCAACCAGTTATTTAGATTAATATATAAAGAATGATTCTTAGAGTACAAAAATACAATTTGAAAATATGGAAACTAAACTAGCGCAAAGAAGAAGGGAACAAAATAACAAACCATTTATTTAGAAGTAGAAGAAGGCTGGACATGGTGGCTCATACTTGTAATCCTGAGTTGTGTGAGGCTAAGGTGGGAGGATCACTTGAGCTCAGGAGTTCAAGACCAGCCTGGGCAACATACTGAGACTTGCATCTCTAAAAAAACTAAAAATGGAAATAGAAGAAAGAAAAGGGAAGAGGCAGAGATAACCTCAGTATTGCTTTGTATAATGATCAAGATATAAGAAAAAGCAAGCAAGGGGATTATCTAGGCAACAGTTCAAATGGCTATGTGAACTGGCCACTCCGGATCATTAAATGTGACATTAATAGAATGGATCATTAACAATCTATCAAGTATTGTGTGCCTATAACAGAGTCATTTTCATGTGTTTATTGACAAATAATGTTGTCTCCTACAGAATGTAAGCACATTGCATTGAAAATCATGGCCTTTTAAACAGAAACAATGTGCCTAATTGAAAAATTATTCAAACTTTTACATTCTGCTCTAAAAGTTATATGCAACAAAATGAAAAAGAAAAAAAAGTATTTGAATGTTATAGAATAATTCTAAGAGTAATTATATTTCTAGAGATCTTCAACAACTTGCAGAAAATTGTGTTTACATATAATCTGATTAAGGGAATAAAAATCTCTAAAAAAGAAATAAGTCAGAAAGCCAACATATAATAACACTATTCAGTTTTTATGCCCTAATTGGGAAATTGAAGTAGGTTTATGAATTAAAATTATGTGAATAAAACATAAACATTAAAAACTGTAAGCCTGCTATAAAAATTTTTACAGAGTTTTATATATATGAGAGATATTTTTTCTCTCTCCCAAGAATTAAAGTGTTAATAAATGTTTAAAAGGAGTGAAATATGAAAAAAAAAGTCTTACAACTTTGCAAACAGGTAGTAAAAAATATAAAGCCAGACCTCATGTAGTTGCAGAATATTTCACACCAATGTTCTCTGGTGTTTACTTGACATAAATGACAATCTGGAATGTAAAATTATCACATGTAAGGTCACAACTAGGGCTGCTCTTTTTTTTCTTCTTCTTCTTCTTCTTTTTGAGATGGAATCTTGCTCTGTCACCCAAGCTGCAGTGATGCAATCCTGGCTCACTGCAACCTCTGTCTCCCAGGATCCCTCCAGAGTTTAAGTGATTCTCATGCCTCAGCCTCTGGAGTAGCTGGGTTTACAGGTGCCCGCCAACATGTCAGACTAACAAACAGGGATACTATTAAAGTACTATTATGTGGTTGAAACTTAAGAAATATTATTGACAGTAGTCTATGGGTAGGCATATTTAAGATCAAATACCATACGTTGGTACCAGGTACCAAGGAGGTACTTCATTACAGAATTAGGGCCTCATTAGAAGAAACACAATTTTATCACTTAAAATTATAACAGTTTATATGTGATTATTTTTATTCACAAAGTAATCCTATCAACTGTACAAGTAAGATAAAGCTATCAGGGCTTCTCTGAAATGTAGTCATCACATTGATCAACACTAAAAAGAATTTCATTTCAAAGCATAAAGGTGAAAAAAGTGCACTATATATAAATGAAATTGCATGAGAACATTAAATAAAGGAAATGTAGTTACAGTCATTGAAATTTTCAAGTCATTAAGATTAATGCACAATACTCTTGGAAAAATGACAGAAATATTTTATTGTTTACAAGGATCATACAAAAATATTGGCTGAGAATTTTATATACTTTCCTAGGAAAGAAGCAATTGAACTTACGCAAAAAAGAAAACCACCTGAAGGAAATGCTCTTCATGTAGCATTTAAAACAATCACGTTTTGTGCATAGTTTCTTAAAATTAAGTTGTAAGAGTTTCTCTCACATGTTGTGTTTCCTTTGTTGCTTCCATGGGGCAACTGGAGTTAGACTATCCTTGAAGGCTTTCATGTTAACTAAGAGGACACTGATTTACTGAGAAAAAAAAGAGAGAAAAACATAGCAGCCTGCAGCTAGTTTGAAATTGGATCTTTCCTGGGTCTTATACAGCCACAGAAGAGGTAGCTTGCTGGAGACATGGAAAGACTCACCATAAGAGCCACTACTTAGCTTAAAGCAGTGTTTTTAGAATTGTTTCATGAAGTTCAGTTTCTGTGGAGCTACTTCAAGAGCACTGGAGATAGGGAGGAGCAGGAGGTAAGATGGATCTGAGGAGGCCAAGCAGGCAGAACTCCTGTATTTCCAGCCCCTCTTTACTTAGGTGCCATTCCATTTTTACTTGTTTTGGATATTTTGGATATAAAATTTTGCTGGACATTTTGTTTGACAATTACGTGCATATCCTGCCTTAAACATCATCCTCATAATTATCTTCTTAAAATGGACCCCTTTCAAATGGCAAGCTTTCAAGGGAAAAAATATAGGCATGCCATTATTAGCTTCACAGTTACCAAGTAGCAAAATAGGAGATACTTAAATCTGAGAGTATCATAAAGTGTTACCAAATTTTATAGATGGGAAAAGGTTGAAAAATATTTCATGCAAAATCCTTTTATTTACAACTGAGAACACTGAACACTGAGGTCCAGAGAGGTTCTGGGACTTGCATGGGGTTACACAAGTTAGAGGCCCAGATGTACTCAGAGGTGGACCAAGAAATGGCAGGAAGGGTCGAAAGGGAGGCAGGTTTGAGCATAAAATTAGGGGCATTTTATGGAACGAACTGACTCATTATGTGATACATTCTGTACCACTGGGGATATTCAGGAAGATGAAGGGGTGCTTTATTTGTGGAATATCCAAGATGAGCTAAGTACTTTATATGCATTTTGACAAAATAATCACAACCTAGTGAGGTAGATATAATTTTTTCCAGATTTAAGGATAAGAAACAGACTAGAATTGACAAAGCAACTTACCCAAACTCACAGAGCTAAAAATTAGAAGAGCTGGAAAATAAACTCAGGTTTGTCTGACTCCAAAACACTTGTTTTCCTACATTAACAGCAAGCATTCTGCATGTGGAAGATGACTTAGTTCTCATATGTATTTTGATAAGTGATTCAAGCTTATATGGTAGCTGGGTATGATCACTCTAAAATCTCTAACACCTAGATTCTGTGAGGGCTAATTTGGGATGGCTCATCATAAGCGTCCTAAATAACTGACATGCAATGGAGAAGATAGGAAGTTTTGGAACAAAGCGGGCATGAATCAAGGAGAACCTAGCGCACAGAATAATGGGCAGAGAAGAAAGGTAAAGGAACATCTGAAGATTTTTAAATTACACTTGAGTTGTCCTTGCTTATAATCTGTGGGCAGGAACCAAGGAGAACCTAGTGCACAGAATAATGGGCAGAGAAGAAAGGTAAAGGAACATCTGAAGATTTTTAAATTACACTTGAGCTGTCCTTGCTTATAATCTGATCTTGCAATGGCATACAGAAAGCTAGAGTTAAAGGACTTCACATAAATTCTTCAGCTTTTCTGTACTCTTCTCTGTATTAATTAGTCATTTTTAGACTATATTGTTCTAAAGTGGAATACTAGGACCCAAGTTAATAGTTGAGTTTCATCAATTTCCTTCAGTTTATTCACACTCAAAATGAAGAAGCCATTTCACACATATAAAATATTTTTACAGAATGTTATTCACACAGTTCTTACATTAATATATGTGTATATTTTCCTTTTAAAAAAATCACCTTGCTTATCTAACATACATCTTCATCAGACACATTTTAGCATATAGCAGCAAAGACTGAGAAACCAGACCATATTGATTAGAATCTTGGTTAGGTCACTTCCTCGGTGGGTGGACTCCAGGAGTTTAGTTAAACACTTTGAGACCCAGTTTCCTCATTTAGAAAATAGGAATAATGTTAGAGTGTATCTTATAGGCTTACTACAAAGATTAAAGGATTCACTCTCTCAAAGTACTTGGAACAGAGCCTAGCATATAATAATTGCCATATAAGTGTTAGCTATTACTACTTATGAAGCTATTCTTAAAAATTTTATCAGTTTCTAGAAATTAAAAAAATTGTACAAAGTTTCAGGAATTAAATTGTTACTCACACAATCAAAATTTTCTACTAGAAAAGTTCAAATGTAATAGCAAGAATATTTCGAAAGCACAAAATTAAACTTCAGACTTTGCCTCTATTATGAATTAATATATTTACTTAAGCAACTATAAAATCTTTTAATATATGTATGGGAATATGCCTGGCATGATAAAAGGAACTGCACTATTTCAGTAATCATATGTTTTATTGAAGAGCCTTTGGGCTATTTTAATATTCAAATCAGCTGAATATTTAGCAGTAATAATGTAAGATTAATATTTGTACAGGCACTTGCTCCTTTAACAGCAGATATTACAGTGAAGCTATTACCCTGCAATAATGGAAATATTTTTTAAAGTACTGTCAAAAAGGAGGCTTTTATACAGTTTAGAATTTTATTCTAATACTATGTATTTTCTTAAATAACGCTGTTTCTTAAAATATAAAACATTAATCATTGGCTTTCACAGTATTTCACTTTCAAGTAAATTCACATACCTTAAGTTTTAAACATATTAACATAGGCAACCATCTTATGACACACTATGTTTATTTTTAAACATTTAATTAATTTAAAGAAATGCACCAAACTTTAGTGACATCAAAAGTATGAGACATCAAACTGGGTTTATCAACAGAACAGCTTTTAAGGACCTGTATGTTTAGACTATGTTAATTTTTTCCATGGTGTATATTGCCTAGTAAAAGCACGGTTCTACACAATTTCCTTTGCATTTATGAGTTCCATTTTATAATATTAATACAACACTCCAGGCAATGCATTTCAGGGGGATTATTCCATGTCCCTGAAGTGGATAAAGCCACTCGGACTGAAGCTGTAAAATACGCCCTATCGTGTGGTATCATTACCCAGAAACACTGGTCTGCCATGAGTTATTGCTTAATATTAATATTTCTACTTTATATAAGAAAACCAACAAAATTCTGTCCTCTTTTTAAAGAATTCATATCTCAATTACTGCAGGTATTTCAAGAAGGTGAAACAAACAGAAACTGACTATTTTCTGGTATTTTTTTTATTCCTTAGCACAGCAGCCACGTAGCATAATCAGCTCTAATTAAATGTGTGGAATGATTTTTTTGTTTGCTTTTTATATAAAATTAGCTTCAGAATCCTCTTATTTGTACACATTTGGCCAGTTACAATACATACTGGTCCTAGCCAAAACCACACAGGTGTGTTACTTCCTCATAGTACTGTTTTATTTCTTTAGCACTTGGAAAACACCAGAAGGGGTTCCATTGTGCATGCAGGTGTGATCACCCACTGTGGAGTATAAAGATGAGCAGGAAAGGGAAGGGAAGAATGTTTCTGAGTATTTACTTCTTTGCTTGCTAGTAATCAATTCAGTGGTCCAATTTGGGGAAAATCACAAGCTTTACATCTCTCGGTTTCTCTTTTTTGATAAAGGTATTCCATTTCTTTTTCATCCACAGGACCTTATTTTGTGATAATATATTAAACAAAATGTCAAATAGATAAAGCAGGTAAAAAATATATTTTTGTCCATAAGAAATTCAGATATTGGTGGAAAATTGCTGCCACTTGCCTGACTCAAAAGGCGCATTAATAGTTCACAAAAGGTGTTTGCATTCTCTGAATCTTATTACAGAGTGAACAGTGAGAAATTAGAGTAGGTGATGATAGCTTAAAAATGATTTTCACAATATGACCATAATCCAGGAGTTATTAAGAAATTATTTTTAGTTAGCTTGAAATGGTAAAAGTTATCAGTGGAATTTTCCTTCAGTAAAAAGCAACCCCAAACCATTTCTTCTCTAACAGAAAGCAGCCTGATAGATACGCAAATAGGAGTTTTTATATGTAAATTCCCGAAGCTGTACCTGGAAACCAGGTACATTCAATCTGGCGGTTCTCACTCTCTTCCTTGTTACCAAGTTTATGGTGTCATGGCAGCCTCCAGGGAAAACCACGTGTACAGGCCTCATGGTCATGCCAGGTAGAGGCCACTTTTGCATAATAAAATCCTAGGGTGGGAGGGCCAGTCTTTTCCGGGCTATATAAATGGTCAAACCAATCCCCTGGGCCCTATGTAAATCAATCACTGCCTCCTCAAGCCTCTGTAAAAAATCGATTGCGTTCCACCACAATCCCGAGACCCTGTCTCGGGCAACCAGCTTTCTCTGCATGAGGAAGTCATTTCTCTCTCTCTTCTTTTTGTCTGTCAAACTTTCTGCTTCTAAACCCACTCCTGTGTGTCAATGTCCTGAACTCTTTCTCGACCATGACATAGAACCAGGGTATGTATCTCAGACAATGGAGCCATTTCAACCAGATTGAGATTACATCCCCCATGATTTCCCTGAATTAAGTATCATTTCCCTTTGTTTAAACTTAAAGACAGACGGCTCAGAAAGCTTGAATATTTGCTTAAATTCAAACAACTATTAAACATGGCATTCAGACTCAAAAGTTTAAGTTTCAGACTTTGTAGCTAGAGCTATTTCTACACAATATAACCTAGAAGTGAGTATGGATGTATATGTAACGGGTCAAGCGGGGAGGCAGGGATTTCATTGCTACTTTTGGGTGAAGAATGATCAGAAAAGAAACATTTAAATGGTTTAAAGCCTTCCATAAAAATGAAAATCCCTATCATGAATTGACGATGTCTATGAGGCACAGCCTGTGCTTGACACTTTATTATTTCATTAAATCTGCACAAAATCTCTATGAGTTTAGGTATTTCTACAACCCTAATTTTACATATGAGTAAATAGAAGCTCAGAAGTTAAAATGCTTTGGAAAAGCTTACACGGCTCTTGAGGAGGTATCATTAACATCATTTCATATTTCATGTCTTTCAGTTAGGAGAGTTCTTCCCATATCCCACTTGTTGTATTGTAATAGTTTCACAAAATTGTAGATAGAAAGAATTAGAAATAACTTTAAACATAAAGAATTGCATTATAATTGAAATGTGTAAAGGCGCATGATTCAAAATTTGTCTTTTCAAATACCAGAACTATTTGATTCTTTGAAATACCATGCCTACAGTTCACAATTTTTAGAACTGCACTGTGTAGCATAAGTACATTTTAATGAATACTAGCAATGCCTTTAGAAAAGAATTGTTTACAGTAATCTATTTTCCCAGGCTGATTGCTTAGATATTTCATATAACTTATTTATTTATATAGATATGAATTTAGCTTTGAAAGGTAAAACCCTTACATTTGTGTAAAGCCCGCCTAGGCTACAGTAGGAAATAATATGCACACTACAGAGGCACAATTAAAAGCAATATTAAATTACACAAATGGAAAAAGATTTATATTCATATAAAAAGCATATTCTATTATGCTGTATATTAAGATATTTTTACTAATATTTAACTGTATATATATATATATATATATATATATATGAACTACATATGGTAAAAAAATTAATGACACTGTAAACAGGCCAAAATAACTGCAAATAATCAATATGGTTAAATTATTTTTGTTTTTGCAACAAGAAATAAATATATATCTAAGTAAAATGTGTAGCACAAGGTAGAGAAAAATACAGTAACATGAGAGCTTTTAAAAATGAATGATGTAAACATTATATTTTTTAGAAGCCAAGAAAATCATTGGTATCTTAGACACTTGTCAGATCTATTGGATGGAACAAAGGTAATAATTGTACTTGGTATTTTGCTCTTATTTATGAGAATGTCCTGCACTTCTACATGTATCACTGTTATAAATAAATTTGTATCTAGATTTTTACCTTAAGTATTTCTCCCTCCTTTGATATTTAAGTATAAAATTTAGGAAACAAACAGTGAGATTGACTCTGTACTATAGATTTTAAAGAGATGTAGGAATAGATATTTAGTAGAAGAATTAAAAATACAGCTTAAGACCATGCTACAAGAGGTAACTTCTACATTGCATTGAGTACTTACTATATTCCTGGCACTGCTAACAATTTATAGTTATCTAATTTAATCTTTTCAACAGTATGAAGTCAATATTATTGTTATTCCTACTTCACAAATGAGGAAATGTGACACTTAAGCCACATAACTAATAACTGATAGAGCCAGGAAAATAAATGTGGGCAATTAGACATTAGGCACAGAGTTCTTTTTACCTTTCATTAACCAACCTTGTTGTAGCAATTCTTTGGGAAGCACTCTGCCTTTCCAAGTTAAACTATAACTGTCTTGGTTGTCATTCTTTGTCATGCTTTCCTTAATCATTAATATGTAGAGAGAAAATAACAGAATTGAATAATTTTATATTCATAATTAAGCCATAAACTATTTTATGAATATCTGTTTACAAGTTTGACTTAATCTGGATCATCACAAACATCTCAATCTATTTCCATTAGGTGTGACAAGTATTTTATTTTATTTAATGTAATGCAACATGTAAAAATGCAACACAACTCTAATAGTAGAGGTACTTCCAGGATATACTATTTGCCAGGTCACTTATTTTTTGCACTATGAACCATCTATAACTAACAGAGCACCATTCTTGTCGTTATGATCATACCCCAAAGTTGCTGCCACCTGCTGGTGGTATTCTTTACACTCACAAAAGAGCTAAAGTTTGTTGCTAAGCATATTTTCTAGCATTAATGACTCTTAACCATTTTCTAAATATTATGGTCTCATATATGAGTGTCACATAATTGGGAAGTAGTGTAGCAAGGTTTGAAATGACTTAAAGTCTGAATCTAACCAAAGATGTTACCCAATATGTTACAGTGGCATCCTCCTTAGAAAAAGCTTTAAATAAGTCTGTTGTATGCTTTTGAATGTTCTGCAGTAGTAAATAGGATTAGGTCACTTTACATGCACTGGCAAGGATAAGTATCTACAATGTAATGTTTTAAAAACCAGTGGCAAGACATATGCCTAAATATGATTACACTTATAAAACAATTTATAGATTAATATGTTTAAGCTGAGATTGGGGATGGATGTATTCCCATAAGAAGTTCATATTTCTTCCACTAAATCATAATGTTTCAATAAAAAGTAGTTTTCAAGGTCAAGGAAGTTAGTAAGAAAGGTGACTTAGCTGAGATACTGTGTTCTGTCAGTGAGTACACAAGCTCAAGCATATTATTTTTAAATCTATTTTGCATAATAATGCCATTTGCAATTGATTTCTCTTCTAAAAACATCAGCATACCAAGATAAAATAGATCATCTCTGTCTTCAGAAAGCTTATAATCTCTTATAATAATCACTTCATTAGTTTGCAGTGATGGCAATTGAAGCTAAGCATACAAAGATCTTTGTGTTCCAAGAAACAGCATTAGAAGGAAATAGAAGTGAATATAGATGCTCCATGAGTCACCATATTTCAATAAAATAAATGAATTCCAATGCAACCCTGAGTAGAAGGTACTGAGGACAAGACACTGTTAGGTTCCTAAGGGATCCATCATTGAGGTCATCAAAGAACTCACTACTGAGCAAAGGAGAACACTCACATCTAACAATGACATCAGTCAGATTGTGATAAATTCTGTAATATGAATATAAACAAAATAAATTATGAATGCATGGAAAAGAAAATTTCCCAGAAGAAGGAAAGAATGAGGACAGTAGAAGCTGACTGAGTTTTTGAAGAATTACTAAGATCTCTTCAGGTAGCAAGGTGGGAAATGGCCTTTTTAAACCAACAGAACAGAATGAGTCAATGCACGGAGGTAGAATAAATTTGAAAAGTTCAGGAAAACAGCAGATTATGTAATGTAGTTATAGTTCAATTAAGAGGACAATCTAATAAAATAATGTCTATTTTATGCTGAAGGAATGTGAATATTGTGCTAAGGATGTTAGTTTCTTCCTGTAAGCACTGGGAAGCCATTGAGATTTCTGATCAGGGAGATGACATGGACATATAAGTGTTTCAAAATTACCACATAAACACAATAAAGAAAAGATTAGTAGATGTGGAAATGCCGCTAAAGAAGTCGAGATGAGAGACCGTGCCCTGCTAGTAACAATAGAAAAGTAAGCAGATAGGAACACTTTTACACTGTTGGTGGGGGTGTAAATTAGCTCAGCCATTTTGGAAGACAGTGTGGTGATTCTTCAAGGATCTAGAATCAGAAATACCATTTGACCCAGCAATCCCATTAGTAGGTATATACCCAAAGGATTATAAATCATTCTACTATAAAGACACATGCACATGTATGTTTATTGCAACACTGTTCAAACTAGCAAAGACTTGGAACTAACCCAAATGCCCATCAATAATAGATTGGATAAAGACAATATGGCACATATACACCATGGAATAGTATGCAGCCATAAAAAGGATGAGTTAATGACCTTTGCAGGGACATGGATGAAGCTGGAAACCATCATTCTCAGCAAAGTAACACAGAAACAGAAAATCAAACGCTGCATGTCCTCACTAATAAGTGGGAGTTGAACAATGAGAACACATGGACACAGTGAGAGGAACATCACACACTAGGGCCTGTCAGGGGCAAGGGTCTAGGGGAGGGATAGCATAGGAGAAATACCTAATGTAGATGACGGGTTGATGGGCACAGCAAACCACCATGGCACATTTAAAAAACCTGCATGTACTGCACATGTATCTCAGGACTTAAAGTATAAGAAAAAAAATAAAACAAAAGAAGAAAAGTAACCAGGAGAACATGTATTTGAATAGCCTCTTTGTAAGGAATAAGAAGAAGAATTACATTTCTTCAGGTTTCTAATATTCCAGCATTAACCATTTTGCATTTAATAGTAAGAACTCTCCAAGTGTTGGAGTGAAAAAAAAAAACAGAATTATTTCTATTTCCAGATACCAACTCAATATTGTGATCAAGAAGATGGAGTTTTTACTATGCAGAATCCCTGATAAGAGGAATAAATATGATATCAAATAATAAATACTCAAGGACTATTTTCTTGTATTAAGTGCAAATATCAACAGCATGCCAAGAAAGTAGTAAGGGCTGCAGAAATCTAGAATTTTTCATAATCAGAAGAGTCTAAAGATTTATTCAGTTGTACTTACTGAATATCATTGACAATTTTGGCAATCTATTTGAGAAGTGTTTCTGATGAGATAGAATGATGGTTGTAGGCACTTAACTAAAAAATGTATTTTCTATATATTCTGATGGGAAGGAAAAGTGTACTATAAATGTACACAGCTGTGATAAAAAATATAAGTCTAATGTGAGGCTGAGAATTAATAATATGCTGACATAGAGAAAACCTTCAATAATTATCTTTCCTGAAAAATTAAATATTTGTACCACATATTATTACATGTATCTATGAGTTATCTACATGATTCTCTATTATGTATTACAATTCTCAAACCCCAAATATATTTGGAGTTCCTTGATGACAAAGCTTTGTCATAGTCTTCCTCCAAATCCTCCATTGTAAGTTAAAACTGCTAGAGAATAACACAAGCCAGATAAACACTTGTTACATTAGAGGAAAGAAAATTCTGTGTTGAATCTGCAATAGAAATAGACAAAAGCATCACAGTAGCTTGGAATCACATAGAATGAACCATTCTACAGTATTATTCCCTATGAGGACTGCATTCACAGAGCACAGAAGCCAGCACTTAAGCACCACTTAAATAAAAACACCTTCTTGAATGAATTGGCAACAATAGACCTTGAGTATAAAATGGAAATGGAATAGATGCTGATTGTGATGAACTTGTCAGCCTGCTAATCCTCGGCAGTTAAATTGGCAAGTGCAGTAAGAGCACTGACATAAATAAATAAATAAAATCAGAGAATAAGTCCATCAACTGTGAACCTTATTGAAAGAAAAGGAAGTGTGCGTGTGTGTGTGCGCGCACGCGTGTGTGCACGTGTGCACATGTGCACACGTGCACTCCTGCAGGAAAGAAGGAAGACCTAATAACTATTTCAAGGTTCTTGAAATGAAATATGTGACTATGTGCAGACTATGATAAATAAAAAGGAAACTTCAGTTGAAGTTGTGAAAAATAACACTTTAAATTTGGTTAAAAATTAAATCCAATTCAAATATTGTCTTGCAACAACTTCCAGGACATCAATTTTGTAATCTTCAACATTCCTCAGTCCACTAAAAACTACGAGTTAAGGTAGACCCAATCAGAAGCACTATATCCCTCTCTAGAAATTAATCTAATAATCTGTTTTCTGTTTAGGTTCATCCATGTAAGCGTAAGTAACCAATTTCAATCATTCTTAATTGCAATTTGTAACAAAAGACAAATTTGTTTGAGAATATCAATTTCCCTATAGATAAAGTACCATTAATTTAATCTAAAAGTTAAATTAAGCATAAAATATTTAAAATATATACCATATGTATGCCAATTTAGGTTTGACCATCAATTCTTTGCATACTTGTTATTTGTAATGAATTGATTCCCAGTCCTATTGTCCCAATCATTTGTCATTTGCTTTCTTCTTTTATTTCTTTAGGTCCTCTTCCAATAAAGTTTATAGGGATTTACAAATTTTCTTTTCATGGATTTAACGCTCAGTTAATACATAGCTGTGATATTTTGGTGCCTTGATTATAAATATTCAGGATTTTATGCTTTTAAAAATATTATTCCTAATCCATTCCTTCTCTTCTGTAGGTTTTTTTTTCTTCATTTCTTTCTTTCTTTCTTTTTCTTTTTTGTCTCCTGAAGTTGCACATTCCATTAAAGTGGAAAGTTTTCTCTCTTGAATTCTTTGTGTACTTGCAGACTTAGAACTAAACAGTGGGCTAACAACTGCACCCCCATGTTCTAGAGTGACAGGCTAAGTCACCTATATGGTAGTACTTTCAGAGAATAGTTAAATATGGTTTTGTGACATCCCCTAGCCCAAATCTCACTTGTGGTTATAAAACTATTTATGTTGAAGCGACTAGATGGATATGTCTGTCTGTCTATCTATCTATCTATCTATCTATCTAGATTTATAAATATATTTGAGAAATACTTACAAGCCTGTAGGGTACATCTCTACCTAATGCCAAATAAAAGAGCCTTCAACACTAACAACATGTGGGATCTTTCAGCCACAAAAACAATGAAGAGAGATGGTTATCTATTTTCTTCTTCAAACAGCAGGTGGAGGCAAGGTGGTCATGTTAGAATTTTCCTCAACTTCCTTGAGTTGTCAGAGCAAAGAGTCCTAAGTGTTTCACTTGGACCACTGGTAGTCCACAATGGATAGAAAGCCAGCCTGGGATGACTTAGAGGCATTCCGCCTTAGAAAACTACTGGCTGGGTCATGAGAACCCACAGAAACTACAGGATGAGGGAAAGTCAGAAGAATTTAGCCAGAGAGTGCATATCCTGCATACAAGGAAAGAGTTGGTTATTCCCCAAGCAGACCTGTACAAGGAAAGGCAAGAAAGTATTAGTTCTGAACATCTGCCAAGCACAGAAAGTACCAATGTCAGATCACAATAGCACAAATAAAAGAATAGCCTTTGGTTTTTATCTCCCTTCAACCCACCCTCTTCCACATCAACTCTGGAAAGTTCAGAAACCACGTAAGCACTAGACAAGGAAACAGAGACATCCAAGTCACCTACAAATCCTCACACTCCCTCACATACACTACAAGTTTGAAACAGGTCAAAGCAAGAGAAATGCAATTTGGAATTTTGTATATTACACGTGCCTAGATGGAGGAGGACACATTAGCTGTGAAGGTACACATAATTTCTGACTAAATATTACCAGGATGCTTTTATTACCTTAGACCATTTGGAAAATTTAAAGGATCTGAACTAGGTATAACTCAATATTTCTGCTCCCTGTAGCAGTTTTAAACAGATATGGGGAACAGAGGTGGGGCTAAAACTGTTTTGTGCTACAGTCTGTAGAGTTCCACATTTTCAAGGTATACATAGTGATATACACATGAACCTGCACTTAACTGCATTTGTCTTTATTGCTGGAGAGGTGGGAGTGGCAGGGCATACCAGGCCATATACCCTTAAGTATCAACTGTACAGTCCATGAATTACCTAACCTGGCTTAGTGCATGAAGCCTCCTCCTCCAAAGTCCCCAACTAGGCCCAGCTATCTTGAGTTCACACCCGAACTGTCTTTGAGACTTTTTTATTTTTTTAACAGAATTAGTAATCTTTGCATTTTCTCTTACTTGCTTTTTTCCTCTTCTAGATTTCTAATACTTTTGTAAATCATTTCCTTTATCAAATCTTTTCTGTTTGAAATATCCAGCATTGTTTTTGTTTTCCCAACTGGGTCCTGACTGATATACTCATATACTCTGCAGTACATACCATATAAGAATATATTAATATAAATATAAGTATTTGACCATACAGTTGAAGTAAATGCTTATTTATAAAATTTTCTTATACCTATACATCATTCACAAATAATTTTAAAATGACTTTAGAATGAATATCAAAAATTTAACTCTACTTGAAAAAGTAAAAGTCACATTGGATTAAAAGTAAAAGAACACTGGATTCTCTAAAGTGAACTGTATATTCCATAATGAAAAGATAGCATAATTGTGTTGACATTGCTCAGAACTACACTGTCACGTCTTCAATCACATGCTATTTGAAGTTTTTAAGTTTGAGTTTTCCATCATGATCTAAAATGATCTGAATGACTCTTGAATAAATGTGTCATATTTAATTCCTGTGCAAAAGCACTTGAAACAATACAGTGGAATTTACCCTAACCCTAACCCTAACCTTAACCCTAACCCTAACCCTAAACCCTAACCCTAACCCTAACATATCAGAATATGTTTTTTATTTCTCAATGATACAGAATGCTTTTTATTTCTCAATGACACAGAAAATATAAAATGGAAATAAAAAATTAAAAGGGCAATGTATCTTAAAACAATGTTTTAAATAAGTAAAAGCCTTTATCATCGTGTATTGTAAAGGCCCCTCTTAACAATCTGTATGCAGATGCTATTTCTATCATTGAAGCCTCAAAAATATTTAATATTTGGAGTTTCAGTTAATGTTTATAAAGTACTGAACACAGTGCTTGACATATAATAACTACTCAAAATATAATGGTTAATATCATTCAGACTTGATTCCTGGTAAGTAATTTGAGAAAGTTGAGAAATTCCTACAAAAGAAAATCCTCAATATTCTGTAAGTTCAGTGATAAATGCAGTAAAACAAAGGTAGCACAAAGCTCTAAGTTTTTTTTTTTTAAATAGAAAACTTATATCCTCAGAAGATAAAGAAGAAGCTATAATTTTTTTTTTTTCTAGGATACTGGTCTTTGTACAATTCTATTATTATTTTAATAAATAGAAAATTTAAATGCCATGTGAATAGCAAATTGGCACACACTATCTTTGCAACTATATTCTAAATGCAGAGTTTCATATATATCCAGAGTTTATTCTAGCAGCCTGTAATGTTAAGCACAATTAGATTGGACTGATAATCATTAAAAGTATTGCATCGACCAACCAATAATAGAAGAAATCATGAAATAACAATCTCATTCAATCAAAAAACATAAACTCTGATATAATAAATTCTTCTATAAGCAAATGCGTAACATTCCCTTGGGAAATATTCACCTTACTTTGGTGCTAAGGATTAATCATAAATAAAGAATAGTATTGTTTGCTGGCAAAGGAAAATTATCAGATGTATGTTGGTTCTTTTACTATTTTGATAAATGGCTTATAAATAGAGTTAATACTTTCCTCTGGATTTTCTTATTTTCCACCAGAAAGAATAGAGGAAATTCATCATTACTTCATAATAATATATATCTGAGGTCATGCTTGTGGTACTTAAGAACAGGGATCAGTAGCAGATTTTCTAGAATTACAGGGTTTTTTCTCTCTGACATGAAAGATGGTATTCAAGAACTAACTTAATTTTTACGCCTCCCAAATCCTTCATACTCACAAGGAATTCCTAGCCCTGTAGTCCCTATATATTTCTGCCCTTGCCTACATAACATAACTGCATTAGAATTTTGCAAGATTAAAATCTCTTATTCTTTTCATAATTGGAGCAAGAAAACTAATGAAAGTTTCTTTAGTGTTTGAAAGTAAAATATTCTAGTGAGAACTGGAAAGTGCATAAAGTATTATGATAAATATTATGAAGCATAAAATATTATGAGACATAAAATATTATGAGACAACCTTTAGCATTATATCATATCATCAATTGGAAACTAGAAACAAATAAGTTAGATCGGTCAGCATCTGATCCTCATGCACTGTTTAGGGCATCCAAAATATCCACTGATATGGTTTGGCTCTGTGTTCCCACTCAAATCTCATCTTGGAGCTCCCGTCATTCTCATGTGTTATGGGAAGAACCCTGTGGGAGATGACTGGTTTATGGGGGAAGGTCTTTCCTGAGCTGTGCTCCTGATAGTGAATGGGTCTCATGAGATCTGATGATTTTAAAAATGAGAGGTTCCCTGCACAAGTGCTCCTTTTGCCTGCTGCCATCCACATAAGATGTGACTTGCTCCTTCTTGCCTTCTGCCATGATTGTGAAGCCTCCCCAGCCATGTAGAACTATAAATTCAATAACCTCTTTCTTTTGTAAATTGCCTAGTTTCATGTATGTCTTATCAGCAGTGTGAAAACACCCACCTTTCATGTTCTTTATTGGTAAGAATAGATCAAATTCAATATGCAAAATCAAAGATCCTGAAGAGACTACCATAGGAAAAATTGGAAAAAAAATTATGTAGTTTTATATGGTGTTATCTGCAGAAGTTTTGAAAGAATGTCTTAAAATGACATGAGTCCAGGTGGATTTTGTAAAACCGTTAGGAAATACAGTTTTGTCAGACGTTGTAAATTCCTTCGCTAAATGAATGAAATCTGTTCAAATCTGAAATAAGACCCTTGAGTAGAAAGAAAGTAATTAACAGAAAATATAATAATCCAACAGGGCAATGGAGACAGAAATATTCAAAACATCCCAAAAAAGGAAGACTAATGAGAAGAAAACTGTATTTCTGATGGTAAAGCAAGTTATTCAACCACAAAGTTCATTTGTACATAGTCTTAGTCCTAAAAAATATAAATGTCCTATGTTAGAGCAAAAATGGAATGAATGGTAAAGTTTGAGAGAGAGTAAATATTGAAACTTTAAAAAAGTGGATTTGACACTTGCAGGATGAAATAATAATAAATACTTTGAAGGTGCATCAACAAAAACAAAGTCAAGTAAACAAAGAAAATTGAGAATGGTAGGTGTTTATAATTTTAAAATAATTTTGAGGAAAAGTATACAAAGAACAATAAATTGGCTCGATAGAGATGAGACTACTATTCAATTCAAAGACATTTAGTTTAGGGCACTGCAAACCTTCAAAATGATAAATAAATTATAGCTTCATGATTATAGCCAGATAAATGACCTGAAGCAGCTGATATCTATGTTAGAATACATAAAAGCAGGTACATGATTAGACTTAGCAGCAAATGAAATAATCTTTAGTTATTTAAATCTTTAGTTATTTTGTCCATTAAGGAAAAACAAATATAAAGATACTAAAAAGCAAACTTTTTTCCAATGGTAAAGAAAGGTACTTTTACAGAATTTTCACCGAGTTCTAGATATAGTTTGTTTTATTACAAAAGAATAAAAACAGCTCAAATATATAAGACATAAGACAAAGAAAATACTAATTCAATGTACATAAATTTGTCAGAAGAAACTTATTGAATAAAAATTAATACAGATAAAATGATCAAAAGGCCTACAACAAGAAATAAATAAAAATATTGAAAGCAAACATATTAGAATGCTATTTCACAGGCTGTTGGGGAAGTAATCTGTGTGACCTATGAACATCCATCCTCTTCTAACATCCTTAATTTTCAAATACGCAGAATGGTACACAGATTAATTAAGATTAACCATCCTCTCCACACTTCCTATCAAAAAACCTTCAGATTCTTACATTGAGCATTCCTGTCTTCCTGGCTTCTTTCCAAGTTCATTTAAAAGATTAGTTTTGCTGCTTTTTTTTTTTTTTTTCTTTTTTTTTTTCCCCATACCAGCAATCTGTTCTTAGCCTTTTAAGTATCTGCTCATCCATTTCAGCAAGCATTTCAAGCATACAAGGAAAAGATGAGATTTAATATTAATAAGAGATCCGAAGTTAAATCCCTAGAAAACTATTTCAGTATTTATTTCTGAGTCTCCTGTCATGCAATATGTAAATAAATGAAAAAGTAGAACATAAATAGAGTTAAAATCCAAAGAAAGGTCATTCAATTTTTGTGAGTAACTATGCTAGATAATCCTGTTTCCTAAAATTGTACCTAATACATGACATTTAAATATGTAAGATGATAATTTTTAAAATATGCAAATTTTAATATAAAAATTAATGTTGGCTTAATATCATGCATCATTCAGACATTAGTAAACATGAATTTCATAAATTATAAGTAATCCACTATAATTTTTAAAAGATTTAAAATCTTTTATAATAGAATATAATTCAAAAAAAGATTTTAGAATTTTTTTGAAAGGTTGAGTTTAATCAGTACATATTTTAAGTTCACAAGAAATATTCCTATTATAAGCAATCACTCTACCCTTATGCACTGAAGACATGAAGAATCCTGAAATCAAAATTTCAAACTTAAGAAATTACAGTTATTAACAAGGATTACTAGTAACATCCTAATAAGCACTTGGTTTATTAATTAACACTTAGTACTTTTAATTTTTACTATACATTGGTGGACATTAAGTCTTTATTTCTTCCCTCAAGCCGATAAAATATTCTGTATAGAAGCACATAGCACCAAGTCTACAAGCATTCTTCACTTGCATAGAAAGAAAGTAAAAGCTGTGCATCCAGGCACACAAGGCCTTCCAGAATCTAGCCTTATGTAAAACAGGAGCCAGCCAATATGGACCAACTATCTTGGCTCATTTCTGGTTTTCCTCTCTGGGCACCTTCATCTATCTCCAATACTCTTTCTATTTCTCCCCTTCCACTTCTACCCCTGTGTATAAAATCTAGCCATCATATACATTCTTGAAGACTACCCAAACTCAAATTTTCTTTTGTGCAGCTTTTCCTTATTATCCTCTACTAGAAGTGATAAGAACAGCACCTAATTCTCATAGAACTCTTTCTTCATTAAACTAATACTATATTACAGAATGCTAGAATTGGAAGCCACTTTAGAGTTTGTTTCAATCACAACTCCTTTTTAATTGTTTACATCAGAAAGCTGAAGTCTCTACTAAATAAATTGCTTAACAGTACATTATTAGAAACAAATTGCATGCCTTCTACTTGCTTGCCCCCTTTCTACCTTGTTCTTTGAACAGGTCTGCACATGGTTTATAAGCCCTTTAAATGTGTAAGCACCTTCAAGTTTCATAGTTTCTTAATACATATTTACACAGCAATTTTCCCAAAAAGGGAACCATTAAATACTTAATAAATGGGGTGGAATAGTGGTGGTGAAGTGCGTGGGTGGGGACAGGAACGACCTTTTCATCTACTAGAAAATAGAAATTAAAAATTTCTCTAGGGATCTAATAAGGAGCAATACTACTTTTATAATGCTCTTCTAGTCTTTTCCCCAACCTGAAGCTATTAATCCTATATCATCTTCAAAGAGAAGAAACACACATTAAGAAATTTAGTTCTTTTCTACCTTTACTGTATTTTTGAGAGATTCTGAATAATTAAGTCAAATAAGTGAACTTTTTTTGTTGTTCTGAAACAAAAAGAATATCCTAGAGATATTCTCCTAGTACAATCCTTACATCACTTGCCCAAAATCACATGGACAGATTTTCCATTCTAATGAAGGACCCAGAGAAGTAATCAGAAATAAACAAAAAGTTATGGATAGCTGTATTAAGGAAATATATAGTATAATGAAATAGAAATTTGGGTGACCACTTTAAATAGAGTGGCTCCCAAAATTTCTCTGAGGAAGTGACATTTAAATAGAGACTAGAACGGCTGGGGCAAAAGGATAGCTTGAGGCCAGGTGTTCAAGACCAGCCGAGGCAACATAGCAAAACGTCTCTAAAGAAATAAAAATAAATAATAATAATAACAAAATTAGCCAGGTGTAGTGGCATACACCTGTGGTCCCAGCTCTTAAGGAGGCTGAGGCAGGAGACTAGGAGATCCCCTTGAGCCTAGGAGTTCAAGCTTGCAGTGAGCTATTCACTACTGCACTCTAGGCTGGGCAACAGAGTGAGTCCCTGTCTCTAAAAATAATTAATAAATAAGCAGAAAACAGAAGATAAAAATGAAACAGCCTTAGAAAGAATCTGAGGACATTTATTCAAGGAAAAGAAAATAGTAAGTGCAAAGAGATTTTTAAATGACCACAGGTGGCAGCATGGCTTATTGATCAGAAACTGAATTTTCCCATAGCTTAAAATGAAACAAATTAACCATATAAAATTGTAGCACCAAAAGTTGTTTGCAAAAATTTTTTATTTGGATATACAGCTCTACAGCACAGAGCATTTAACCTCAAGCTCATTCCTCTGTGTTTCCCATTGTCATTGTACACGTTGTCAACACATATAACCTTAAGCCAAGAAGCAAGCTAAACAAGGACATGTCAATTTATCCTACTGAAAGGTGAGCTATTTGTGGATAAGCACCATCTTTTACTCATCTTTGTATCCCAATTCTTGGCATACTGTAGAGCATTAATAAAAGCTAAATTGTTGGTGCATTACTTATTATTCCACTCTATAAATTAGGCTAAATACCAAAATGGCAGAAACTTTCAAAACAGCCATTTTGAATAGCTAAGGCAATGCATATCAGCCTCTGGCTAATGTGAAGAAAAGTACCTGTATTTTTGTGCTAATACATCTGGTGCACTTTTTGCTACGGCATCTTTTTTTGATTTGTATTTGAAGTATTTCACATTGCGATGTAGAAAAATGGCTGCTTATGTGAGATTTTGAAACGTCAATGATGTTACAATGTTTGATTCTGTTAAAGTCCACTGCTTTTCTAGCTACAGCAATCTTTATATTCTAAAAAAGGTCAAAAAGTTTAAGAAAATCATAATTAAGAAATTAATTACATATAGTACATAAAGTTAAATTTAATGATGATTACTGTTAAAAATACCTTGGGAAAGTGAATTAAGATCTTTAACAGATAAAATTTTGAAATTAGTTATATGCTCACTCTTATTGAAAGGTATATATACAATGCAGATATATAATAAATTTCAATTTATTTTTCAATCACAAATTGGGAAGAGCAATTATAAAACTGTGTAGCCAACACAATTTTAAATGAGGAACTGAATAATTATTTTTAGTGTGACTGCGCAAATTTCACTGAAAGTACATTGCTGGGCCTATTAGCTTACATACTAAAACACCTAAAAGAACTGCATTACTCTCTAAAGTGTTTGTCTACTTCAATTCTAGTCTGCAAAAATAATAATTTTTTAAAATTCCTATCCATGGTTGACCCTTCTATATATTCTACTTGTGTGACGACAGCAATTGTGTATTGTTGGATGTGGTAGCCAGCCTTCAAAATAGCTCTCAATAGTCTTTGACTCCTGGCATTCACAACCTGTATAGTTCCCCATCTCACTGAATAAACCTGACTGTTTACAATAGGATATTAGAGAAATGACTACATGTGATTTCTGAGGTTACGTCCAAAAGACATTGATGCTTCTATCTTGCTCTACTGGATTGCTTACTCTGGGAGGAGCTAGTGCCATGAGGATACAGTAGCAATTGTATAAAGAGGCCCACTTAGAGTAGAACGAAGTCTTCTTAATAGTGCCAATTTGCCTGCCATATAAGTGAGCCATCTTGGAATCAGATTCTCCAGTCCAATGAAGCCTTCAGATTTTAACCTAAATAATTCTTTTTTCCTATTACCCCAATAAGCTTCAACCCCAGTAAACTTTCCACTATCTTTAAAATCCTACATGTACTTTCTACATTTTAGCTTTGCTTGTGATGTTCCCAATGCATTGTAAGAACAGCCCTTCTCTAAATGGCTGATGTTTTCCATTCATATGTAAATTTCAGAGACATAGAATTAGTGTGCAAGGTACACCAAGATTATGCTGAAAGGTCAAAATTTTTTGATAAAGTATTGTACATTTGTTCATCACTAAAATACACATTACAATCAAGATTACCATCATGAGATGATGACTTGATGATAGTAATCTTGTACCTCAATCTGGATTTCTCCAACATAAATATATTTGTTTTAAGAATTACGTTACCTAGAAAAAGAAGAAACTCTTCTTTTGGTGTGATTGTCGTGATGCCATGAACCGTGGAATGAATCCAGATCACTTACGGTTTGGAGTAGAATAAAATATTGTCAGTGAGTGTATCTACAAAATTGTTGGCAGTTCTATTATGCCATATTATTTTGTTGCATCAACAAAAATTTCCTATTTCCTGGGCCCAGTTTGAAAACTGCAGAGGCCACTGACATCCTTGAAAGTGTGAAAGGCTTCTTTGTCAAGGAAAGCTTAGCCTGGAAGGGAAGGTTTGGTAAATGTGTGCACAGAAGGAGCACCTGTGGGGATTGGCAACATAGTTTTGCTGCTTTGGCGAAGAAAGGAGCTCCCCACAAGACAGTGACTCACTACTTTCTAAGTGGCCATATAATGGCATTAAAAATACTGCCAGTAATCCTGAGAGAATTTTTGTTTACTGTCCCAAGAGTTGTCAACTTTATCAGAGCCAGGGTCTTGAATCACTGTTTTTTTAAGAAATGTGTCAAGAGAACAGAAAGAGAACACAAAGTTTGTTTGTCCTATGTGGAAGTTTGTCAACTTTCCAGAGCACTAGTTCCAAAGACGTTGATTGAACTTTCAGTAGAAAATTTCAAGAGACAGAAAACTCATCCTCAAAACAAGCTGACAGAGTTTCTTGGTGGATTGACTAAATTTTGGGTATTTGTCTATTTCAGACAGAACCCTCTGACACTGTTCTTGAGAATACAATAAACTAAGAAGCATTTTATCTAAGTTGCTATTAACAACTGGGGAGAGAAATTAGGAAATAAACAACTATGTGAACTTTCAAATGCTATAGAAAGTGCTTCCATCAGGGTTAAGTTGATAGTGACAAAGCCTTGCCAAATTATTCCAGAAAAATGCCTTTAGACCCTGGAATCCAAAAGAACTCTTGATTATTGCTTTTGCTGATTTGGCTTTAAAGTTGAACACAGGCTGCATATTTTCATATTGACATAGAAAACACTAGTGAAGCAATTCTAGCCAAATCTGACTGCAATAATTGCTCACATGAATTCAAATGAAGAATCTTGGAGAATTCTGGCATTCTAGAAAATGGCTAACCTCTCATAGACAGAGTTAACAAAAGGAGCCCTGATTCCTTCTGGTATTATTGCCAAGGTTTGTGTATTTCTAATCAAAAACACATTAACTTCAAGTGATGTCAAAGATGATGTATACATAACTACATTTCACAAAAATGCACAAATTTAAATTCACATTCAAGTAGCTGTCATCTAATTTTGAACAAAGTTAAAGTTTAATTTAATTTGCACAAGTTTGATTTCTTGCTCATTTTTCTTATTTTTTGAATTGGGCTATTAGCTTTTGCATAAAAATAGTGAAACATTTTCTAAATAGTTCAACTTGGCATAAGAATAAGCTACATACTAATTCATTACATAGACTTTCTGAATAATTTTTCATTTTTGTTTATATTTGCGCTGGTCCAGTGCAGGGTCTCCCTTGATTCAATTAGATTCTCAATAGATTTGCTGAATGTACTAATTAAGAGCCAGGCATATCACCTCTTAGGAAAGCTTGCTTTGATTTTCCAAGACTGAGTCAACACTGCTTTGCTTTGCATTACTACTATTCTCTGTTTCTATTACTATAATAGTGCTTATCAAGTTTTACTGCAGTTTTCTTTTTTCATGTTACAAGATTATATTATTCAGGATAGGAAGCATGTATTTATATTTGTAGTCAGGGCACATATTAATTAATACAGCATCATGCAAACAGTAGGTGCTCACAAAAGTTTCAGGAATGAATAAATGCAAATAAACACACCTTTTTCTTTGTCTTGATTTTTTTTTTAAGGGGCTGTGTTGCTAGGACTTCAAGAAATGTGGAAAGATACTGCCATCTTCTTCATTGTTTAGTAAAAGAAAACTGGTAACTGGGTAAGGTAAGTGGTATATAAACAAATTATATGTTATAGTTTAGGTTTTACTTTTTTCACTTACCACCAAGTAAACTGTCACCCTTAAATTTAAAAAATATACTTTATATAATATTTAAGTTAGAATAAGTAGCTTATATATAGGAAAAATCATCATTATACTCTTGCCAGGTGGTTCATGCCTGTATCCCAACACTTTGGGAGGCTGAGGCGGGCGGATCATGAGGTCAAGAGATCGAAAGTATCCTGGCCAACAGGGTGAAACCCCATCTCTACCAAAAATGCGAAAATTAGCTGGGTGTGGTGGTGCACCCCTGTAGTCCCAGCTATTCGGGAGGCTGAGGCAGGAGAATTGCCTGAACCTGGGAGGCGGAGGTTGCAGTGAGACATGCCACTGCACTCCAGCCTGGGTGACAGAGTCAGACTCTGCCTCGAAAACAAAAAACCAAAAAAACCGAATCCATATAGCATAAAGATGTTTTTAAAAATTATATATATATATTTTCCACATCATGTAAGTCATGTTTGGTTCTAGATACAATTCATTTGATCCATTCTTTAAAATTAATTGCAAGGAACCATAGTAAGGTAATTAACATTAAACTCAAAGGCCACATATCCTCAGCCAAATTATATCTATAATTAGTTAACATATACAGAGAAATTAAAGAAAAATAAGAAATGCTTAATTATTTAGATCTGGCACTTGTTTTCCACCCTTTTTGCCCTTTAGAGGCTTACCTAATAATACACTAGTTTCACGTTTTGAATTTACAACAGAATATCAATTTCAGATGATTATCTCAAAAATGTACTTTTTTGTATTTTAATTTTATTTAAGATTTTAAAAAATATCACACACGTATCAGAACCTATCTAGATGTTTGTTGAACTTAATTTAATACTCCAAATATTCAGAATGAAGCCATCTCTTGTGACAGAAAGCATTGTTCAAGCAATTAGAAGAGAATAAAGCCATAAGGTGAGATGACAGGATCTAAACCTGCTGAAGTTAATTAGCTCTGGGGAATAATTTAAAAATAATAGGTACATTAGCTAGAGAAAATTACAGCAAAATATCTCCTGCATAAAAAATAGAGCATGTGGCAAAAATAAAATTCCGAAGAAAATGTCTTTTCCACCCTAGTGCAAAGTAAATCATCAGAGCTTTTTCACATTAAACCAGAAACCGTTCAGCATGTAGGGAAGCCTCTTAGAAAGTTCTCTGTTTCTGAGCCAATGACTGATACATTTTACTCTGTGCATTCTTACAACTATAGCTGTATCTTGGCATTTTTCCATCTGTCTTTGTCTTTTGTCTCTCTTTCTTTTGACTTTTTAAAACTATTTTCTGAACCTTCAGTGTTAGATTGTAGATTCTTTGGAACAGGTTATTATTCTACTTCCCTGTCTCAATTCAATAAGTTACAGTGCATAGTTTCAAAAAAACGAATGTCTGAAAATAAATTTTAATTATTGCACCAAACACATTCAATTTATACCTACAAATACTGTGGTACTCTGGTTGGCAACAGATATGTATTTAATTGATTTGTTGATAGATTTATTTTGTAAAATTGGTTTTCTGATCTTTGCCATCTCAGGGTAGTGTTAACCAAAAGCACATGGTGTTCTCATTACAAATTTGCTGAGCACTTCATCCAATATTAGACTGTCCAGTTACCTGTAAAATTAAAATACCACATTTAACACATTGCCTTTTCTTTATCTGTACATAAATGTCTCCTTTCCTATATTCATATATCCACATACATATGGATTTTGGGGAGAAATAAATATATCTATTTATTTCTCTGCATTAGTAGCCTGGGGTTCCAATATGAACTTTGAGAAATTATGATTTACAAGTTTAGAAGAAGGCAGAAACTGCTAATTATTCTGGGGGATCAAAGCGATGATATTTCATGTGCCAGCACATTCAATTTATGGAGACTATAGTACTCGAATAATAATATTAACACATATAGCACGTCTCATCTTCAAAGCTTTTTCCAAATATTAAGTAATTAGCAAGTTAACACATTCAATAGGTGACATGTGCACTACATTTGTCCTTAAAAAATAATTTGTTTATAATAAAGTTTTAATGTATTTTTCATTACTGATGCCAAATACTATATGTTTTTATCTCTACCACTATGGTGAATGTCTTTTGAGGTTTCAGTGATGTATAAGAGTATTTAGCAGAGTTTGAAGGTTTATATTAATGATGAAGTTTATGTCATTTTTGTCCTTAATGCCATCGGCCTGTCCTTTTGAACAAGGCATTTATAGTTAGTTTCAGTAGGCTGAAAGTAATTTCAATGAAATTACTCCCTTATAGTGAACAATTAGCTTCTTTTATTTTGGTTTCTTTCTGCACTGTGATTACAATGCTGCTTAACTTGATCTAGAATTTTCTATTCTTTAAATGTGTTCTTTCCTTTGACTTTTTGGAGATAAAGTGTATTTTTTTAACTTAACAAAATAATGGGAAATGAAATATGCCTGAACATGCAAGTACACAGATTATTCCTTGATTTTCACATTTAGCAGCATCTGAAACTATTTATTGGCAGAATTTTATTTGGAAAGAAAGTGATATCCTTTTTAAAAATATACTAAACGCTTATGTCAAGAATATAACAATTTGGAAAAATGAAGAGCAACTCAGATGTACTTGGAAAAATATAAAATATAGTTTTGTCAAAATCCTTTTATAAAATAACAGTCATACATATAATCGGTACAACTCATTTATTTAGTTAATTCAAGATAAAAAGCATAAGAAAACAAACAAAAATTAGGTACCTGGAAATCTAGCTTCTAGATACTAGTTCTTAAAATAACTGTGTTACTTTAAGTAAGCTACTCAATCTCTCTGGTTTCCGCTTTCATCACTCCCAAAATTTTGGCATTCATTATGCAATTTAATATTTTGAATGTATATAGTTTTCTTCTCAATTTATTTCCTATTTATTATTCTTGTCAAATTAATAAGTTAGCTCTTTGAGATATCTGAGTACTACTTATAATGTGGAATTTGAATCACTCACAGAAAAAGTAATTATGCATAAGAAACAATAATACTTGATGTTCTTGTTTTAGCTAATAACTTACTACTCTTAAGAAGTTAACCAAAACTTTCTTTTTCTCTTTGTGTGTCTCACCCAGTTCAGGGGAGGGGCTTTGTGAAGACAAAGACCTTAATTTTGTTCATCACAAATGAGGAATGAGAAATCTATTTATTCATTATTTACCATATTTTTTTTCTGGCAATACAAGGACAGTTACTTTGCTAATTGATTACATAGAGGATCAAAGAGAGATTCCTGGCTAGATTTGGTTAGGATTATAAAAGAATAGATTTTTCTTCTAAACTTCTCAGAATTAGTGCTGTTAGTGTACTTTCAGATTCTGTAATGAAAATTGAAATTACAATAATCTATCTAGTAAGTGAAGTTCTTGCTGAAATTACAGTGATTTACTTTAGAAGCTCATCAAAGGCATATGAATATCAATAGATTCTCAGTGTTACTATTTTAAGAAACGAATGTCTCCTTATGCCCAATTATAATATTATTTTCACTAATCTATGTCCTCTAATTACATTTAAAATGTAGTACAGTTTGCCAGTAATTCATTTTTACTGAATTAATTCCTTTTCATTACACACAACAGTGTTTTCAGTAATAAGTAACAGAACATGAAAGTTAACTTTTGTTTTGAAGTCTATTCATATTCTCTCTGCTTGACCACTGAAGCATCCAATTAATCACCAATATCTGCTGACTCTGCCTCTGAATTGTTTGTCTAACTCCACATAGTTAAATTACACATGGATCCTTCCATTGCCATTACTTGTTGGTCGTTGGGGTACAGTCTTTGACAAGCCTTCCTGCACTGATGCAAAGCCATTTCTCTGTTCCTCTTCCCCACAAAGTACTTGATAAATTTCGGCTGTTTTCTCTCTGTTTTAAAAAGCCATTTCTTTCACACAACTGCTGAGAGTTGTTGAAAGTGTTGGCAGTGCTTTATTTGTTCTCCAAATGCCTGGCATTATTGATGGTTCATAATGTTATTATTAATTGAATGGAAAAATGAATAGACGGATAAAATAATGGATTACACAAATTACTTACAACAGTCCAAACTTAAGGAGGAAGGAAACTCCTTGTTAAATTTTTGGGTTGTAAAATTTAGATTGTGCAATTGGAGTACATTTAAATCCAACCTTAATTGTTTTTATACATTTATTTAGTTTTCTATAATTTACATTGGCATAGATAATGGTCTATACAAGTCCATGTAGTTAGATTCTTATACATTGAAATGCTCATATCAATCAAGGTTGCAGAGTTTTCTTAGGTTATGGTGACAAGTAAGGAATACCTCTATGACTCAGTTAATTTATGGTTTGCCAGAAAACAAAAGAAAAGAAACTTTCTATTCCCAACTTCCTACCCACCAGGTATGGCTGACACCTTGCAGGACATAAGGAGCATGAGGCATCTTTCACTGTTCTACGTAATTTTAGCGGAGGGGGCCTCTCCAGCCCCTCAACAAACACTGTATTAGTCTGCTTGGACTGCCATAATAAAATACCATGAAATGAATGGTTTACACATAGAAATTTATTTTCTCACAGTTCTGGAAACTGAAAGTTCAAGATCAATGTGCTGGCATGGTTGGTATCTGGTGAGGCCTCTCCTTGGACTGCAGATGGCTGCCTTCTCCCTGTGTCCTCACATGGCAGAGACATAAATCTCTGGTGTCTGCTTTTTCTTCATTAAGGGCACCAGCCTATGGGATTAGGACTTAATCTTTATGACCTCATTTGACCGTAATTACTTCCTAAAGGGCCTATCTGCAAACACAGTCACACTGGGGTTTGAAACTTCAAGATATGAGCTTTGAGGGATCATAATTACGTTCCTGGCACACCCTCTGATATTTTCCTACATTTTTTTTTCTGATTATCTACTGACTTAGTTGGACACTGATCTAACAGGACCCACATTCAAGTTCTGCATATTACAGTGCTTTTGAGGCTCAGAGTCTGGACTCTCCCCTCACATGAAACTTTACTATGACCAATATAAGATGCATATGAAAGAACACAGTCAAGTAATTTGGAAAGAAATGAATAAATGTTCTAAATGGACCTAACAAGCTTTTTTGTATTTGAAAGGCTCAAAGGTAGAGAAAATTGGCAACAAGTATCAAAAGAAAGACAGACATAATAATCTCTAATATTAGAACTCAAAGCATCTTCCCATTAATTATTACATCTGGCAATGTTATCTGGTTAGTAGCAAGTCAAAGGGTTCTATGAGGTTGTTCATATTGTTAGAGGTTTCTAAAAATTTAAGTGTTCTCTAAATAAACAGAGCAGTACATTTCGAAATATAGTGAAGAAAATTTAAGCCATAGTTTTGGCTGTACCTAGTTAGTTTGATGTATAACTTTCAAATAACAATTACTAGGGTTAATGCCATTACACCAATGTTATCTTGGTGAGCTAGGCATCTGCTACAGCTGTCTTTAAAGTTTTGTGTTATTAGGTAGGCAAATGTTTCATTTATGCAAGGTAAGCTTTACCCTTTGCTGCCATTGCCTATTTATTGCTGTGAAAAAAATCAATATGTATTTTAAATTACACATGTAATTGTTTTGTGTTTTGGTGCCTAATTCCTCCCCTTGAAATGCATGAAAAGAATTAAAATGCTCAAATTGTTTCCTTTAATTTCTTTCATGCACTTTTGTGAGGGGAATTAACCTCCACACTGTAAAATGATTGTTATGTGTAATATTAAAAATGGAACATCTCATTTCCTCTTTATTTCTATTGTGGGGATTGTAAACACCAGAGGTATCTAATGAAGACTTTATTTTTACAACATCACAAAATGGAAAAGGCGCACTGGAAAAACAACTAGAACCTTGTCTTTCAGATTGGTTCCCATATCCACTGCAACACATTTGATTTCTTTTTGTTTCCATTTTCTTGTTGTTTTTCTCTTACTTTTAACTTCTACTGAATTTAATGTGACAAGGTGTCAACAAAGTAGCTGCATAGAGAACAGCATCTAGTTACAGCTTGAGCCTTCTATATTAGTGTCCTTGATTTTCTAGGTTTAAGCCCCAGGATTAAGGATTATGTGCATCCAACGCCACAAAGTTCTGTGTGTAATGCAAGTCCACAATCAATGGTCTGATCGCCCCTCATGCAAGACCCTCTATGTTTTAAAAAATCTCTTCTGTAGATACACAGGACATTTATTCTTTTGGGGGGAGGTGTGGGGAGTGCAGCATTTATTTGCTTTGACATATCAAGTTGTCACTTACCAGATCTAGACACCCTTTCAAGTGAAATCCTATTTACTCATTCTGCCTTATGATTAATAGTTGTCTGAAGTTTAGAACTGTTCGTTTTTTGCAATGTTGACTTTAGCTATCCAATAAACATTATAAATACATGGACAAGCCTGATAACAATTTTTAAAATAGCAAAGAGATTTTAATAGTTTAATGATCATATTTACAAGTAACAAAATGAAACTAATTTCCTCTATTTCGGTTAGTGTCGCTCACATGTTAGGCAGAATACTCAGTTTTAGTCTACAACATGTTAGTATTATCTATGAATATTCATCCAATAAACATGTTTTAATGATTATAAAATTAATTAATTTTAATAAATGTATACACTATGCATGTTAAATCTTAAATCATATTCTTACTAATAGCCATTATAAACATAAAACAGGCAGCAAAAGTAACATTTGCAAAAGAAAGGAAACATCCCTGCTTTACTTGTAATCCTTGCTTCACACATAGACCAATGCCCCTCCATGACAGTGCCTGAAGCCTTTCAGTTTAACATGATTTAGACGGAAACTCAGATTTTAAAGAATCCATCTTGCAGTCCTCTGACAAAGTGATTGGCTGGAAAAATTATAATAAAATTTTCATAAAGTTCATGTTCATGAAGTGGCAAAATTGCTTTTAGGAAATTATGATATTAATAATTTACACCCATGTCAATAGCATTTCCAAAATTACTCAAGCTTTCTACCTCCAAGATTATGAACCTACCTTGATTTTCCCCCTACACACAGACAGTTAAATATGCTGAGACACATTGAGATCTAGATACAGATTATTCATTTAAGAAGATAGCTCCTTGTTTAATTAGAGATTTATCATCTTAACTAGCCATACTATTGCTCTGAATTAGTTTTCCAAGGTTTGCAGAATTAAAGATGGTAAAAATTGATGAACCTTAGCTGTATTTCCCCCCGAAGGGTACAAACTTTTATTACATTTCAGATGCAAAACACAATTAGCCTCTAACCTAACCATGTTAATCTCCTTGAGTTAAGCTTATGTGTTTCTGCTTGTCTAGAAAGTTTTAATGAAAGATCTATGTCTTTTACAGCCGATTTTAATAACCTCTTTATTTGCATCTCTGCCCTTGTTTAGAGGAAGAGTTAATACGATAAGCTCTGGGTAACAGAATGCTCTTTTAAAATTGGGGATGAATAAAATTCTGTGACATTTAATTTGAGTAGTACTCAGCAGGAGACAGACACCAACAATAAACATTATTCAAGTTCCCAAAGTTTCCATGTAATTAACAAAGATGGATACATTAGTGTCATCCATTATGTTCCATTCTGTAAACTCCAGACTTCTGGTCATTAAGCAGGGCTATTTTGACAAGATTGGATTTAAAAAATTGATTCACTTTCTGGATTGGTAGTTTTTTAGAGGTAGATTTTTTTCCCTTCAGCAACAGAGCAGTTGCAACCTACCATTATGTTTTCCATAACATATTCTAAAATATTCAAACTACTCCCAAACTGTATTTTCTGCTAAGTACAAGTTTTAGGTGTGTGAATATATCCTGTTTCAAAACGGGAAATAAAGGGTCACTTGTGGATTTCCTCACTCAGGGTTAGAATCTACTACTACTGCTTCCTCACCCTCAATGACATAACTACTTCCTCACCCTCAGTGAAATGTTTAATATCTAGAGTGAACATTCCAGTTTTATGTGTTGGAAAGGATTTATGTTAAAAGAAAAAGATAATATCCTCCGTTTTCAAAGAGATATGAACTATAGGTGCAAAAACTGAACTACAGATGTAAAACTATCTTCTGTGGTTTAAATTAGCTAAAATAGAGGAACACAGTGACCTGATTAACATCTGACTGCATTGATAGTCTAACACAATACCATCTGTACCAATACCAGCAGTGTACAATTATCTCACCCAATATATAGGAAATGCATCCTAAAATTACATTTAAACATAGATTTACTTTAGATATTTAATGGGAATTTTTTTCCAGAAATGCCAATTTCCAAACACAGAATCATTACATTTTTCTGATATATAGTATCATTTTCATCTACTTAACAGTGAGCTGCCCATAGACAAAGGTTGTTTCTAATTTAACACCTAGCACTTAACATAATATCTAACACATGCAGATAAACTATATAGATTTATTGAATGAAGACCACATAAATGATTGAATAAACAGATTTTTATCTATCAACCAACATGTAGCTGGAATAAGAGGGAAGGGAGAATAACTTTTAAAAACATAGTTTTCATAAAATGTTCTCACAGAAATTTCAGCCCCCTCCAAGTAATGTATCTAAAAATATTTCTATTGTTGATGTAAATTTTCTTGTCTCATCATGATTCTTAATGACCTACTGTCAATAAAATCACATTCTACGAAGCAAAAGTCACATCATTTTGCCACTGCATTTTGAGCAATACCCACCCTGTTGTGTTCCTTTCTCAGATTACTTTATGATTTTTATAATGGGCACCCTGCCTGCAGTCTCCACCTCGCCAAAATCCAACCCCAGGCTTCTTCTCACATTGCTACCAGAGATAATTTTCTGCCATATGAATTTATCCTTGTCTTTCCCTAATGACAGTTTCCAAATAGCTAGCATTTTATTGTATCAGGAATAAAGTCCAAGTTACTTAGCATGTCATTCAAGATCCTTTCAAAATTGGCCTGGGCTTTATGTTCCTGAATTGAAACAAGATCCACTGTCTGCATGTACAGCTATACCTAAGAAGTATGAAATTTCCTTCCTCTCCACCTCTGTTTATTTCGTCTCCTTCCCCAGGAAAGTGTTTCCCAGTTTCTAACCACCTTTCTTCAACTGTTAAGCCTCCTTCCAATATCACCCATTCTTTGAAGCCTTCCAGAATCCTCTAGGCAGAATTAGTCAGTCCTCATTCTGAGACGCCATAATATTTACTATGTACTTTTATGAGGGCACCTGCCACACCCAATATTAGCAGTATGCATTAGGTGTTATATCTTGTACTACATGCATTTATGTATCTCTCTGTTTGAAGAGGGAAAATATTTCTTGGTCATCTTTAAATGTCCAGCATCTAGAACAGTGTGAAGAAGCAGGTTGAGTTCAATAAATATAAAGAGAGCATGAAATAACGTGGTTAAAAAGAACTTTGAGAACACACATATACTCCTTGGTGACCAAGAGGATGAATTCCCAAAATATATGTGTATCTTCCTGTAGTCTGAGAGTTCTGTTCATGTTTCAGTAGGCTCTTGCTTGCCTATAACTTTCTAATCTAAGGAAAGCACAGACTAGCTGCTTCTCTGGCATCTGGGGCAGGAGCTGATTTGTTGACTGAACTGACGGTGGTCATCTGTGTCTGTCAAACATAAAGTGAGTAAGTTTTGCCAAGATGGCAGGCATGTCTTGCAAAGGAAATCAGGGCCTTCCCACATGGCATTATTAACCAATTAAGAAATGAATAGCCACATTCAGAGAGAGTTTTTCAGCTTCAGTCTTCTTTCTCTGTTCAGAAGGTAATACATTAGTATATAAATTGAGTGAATCTTCATTAATCAATGGCAATAAAACTAGTGGGAGGGAAAGAAGGAAGTTCTTTCTATATGTTGTATTTTTAAAGAAGCGTTGATTTTAGAAGTCTGTAATAGATTAGGGTACAATATTTATTTTGAAACAAAATCTGTTCAGGTCCAGGTTATTTCTGAAACTGTAGCAGTAAAAATTGTTTTATAAGATCAATTTATATATTTTGAAATTAAATATTTTTCCTGGAGAATCTATCATTGCACTGAGCTAGCAGACACTGTTTTACACATGTATTCTCTGATCCTCTAAATTTCCTTGCAAGGTAAGATGAGGACTCTGGGGCTCAGATAATATAATTGACTTGCCCTAGGTTATATCTATTAGGTTGATGCAAAATTGTGGTTTTTGCCATTGGAAGTAATGAAAAAAACCGCAATTACTTTTGCACCGACCTAATAGGTATGACTTCACTGTTATTCCCAGTACACTGTGTATAACTATAAATTGGTGCAAAAGTTATTGTGGTTTTGCCATTGAAAGTAATGACAAAAACAGCAATTACTTTTGCACCAACCTACAGTTAGGCACAGTGTACTCAAAATAAAAGTGACTTTAGAGTAAGTCAGTTATTCTGGCTCTGCCAGAATGTGAACCTGAGTCTCACTTACTCTAAAGTCACTTTTATTTCCAGTACACTATGCATCTAGGGTGTGGTTTCTATGATTTGTGACCAGGTGGACTTAAATATGTAAATTAAACATTTTAGCAGGTCACAAAACTATCTCACATACCATCTTAAAAGTCACACACCATGCACATTTTTAATCATGCCTACTAGGCCTCATTGCTGTAACATACTACAAACCCAGGATTGTAGTGCTTGATCACGGTGGCTATGAGCTTCCTCCAAGACTTAATACTCACGGAACCTCCCTGTAAGATGTAGTCTGCTAAGTGTTAGCTTTAATGTAGTTTTTGACAGCTACCATCCAGTAAAATAATACTCAGTGATGGAATGGTTTATAGTCTCAATTTCAGCCTAAAGAACAATTGAAGGGGTGCACTTTATACATTTTTCTCTATCGGGGCAAAAAGAAATATGTTAAATATATAAAAATGGAAAAGAAAAAACCTCTCTTCTTGCATTCGTTTTACTCAGAATCATGCTAGCCGCAAGAATGGGGCTTGAAGTCGGATGCAGAGAAGTGATGGGTAATTAAGTCTGTGTCATTTATTTTGTAGAAAAAAGGAGGTTTTATCACAAGTCATATTGCCTTTTCAGTCTCCCAGAAAGAACATTTTTACTTCACCCTTTTCTCTTGAGTTATTAAAAATAAGCCCTCCGAATACTGAAACCAGACACAGTTACCTAAAGAAAAGAAAGCCTCTAATCCTCTCCCCAGGCATGTAGAGGAGCTGAGGATCCTTTACCTCTGTGGCTTTGTTAGTACACCAATAACTGAAACAAGATAAATTCTGACTGAACAAGCAATATGTTGATAGTGTCTGTGCAAAAGCTCCTGTGGTTTGGCCAGCTGGGATCAAACCAGAACACAGTGGCCCTGAGCACCAACGGCTTCCATTATGCTGGCCCTGTTCTTTCATGAGTGTGTCCAAATACAGTCCTTCTTGTCTACTGATGAAGCATTTAGTTTAAATTTCTTCCCAGAGTGGACTTTTAATATGATCTATGTTTCAAAAGAAAAGCAAAATGTACAGTGTAACCATTAATCATCTAGAATGAGAATTACCATGATTATTTTACCTATTGCTACTAACACTGATACCTGAAAATTGTTCTTTCACCATGGCATGGTAAAGTGTTTTTATATTTTTCATCTCATATGATTCCTGCAGTAAACCTTGAGATAGAGGAAGCAATTTTATTTTTTGTTTCATTTTATTAAATGAGGAAGCTTAAGAAACACAGTGTACGTGACTTGGCCTAGGATCATGACATTTAGTTGCAGTGTCCCAATTTTACTGTTAACTCCAGTTCTGTTTTATTATTATTATTTTCACATCTAACTATAATTCAAATATCAAATATTCCTGAGTAAAACAAATTCCAAGCATCCCAAGAAAACCACTGCTATTTTGATATGTAAAGGTATGGATATAGACATAGGTATATTTTTTAATACATATACATAGTAAAAGTAAAAATACAAATAAGTGAAATCATATAAGGCTATAAACTACTTTTTGCTTTTTTAATTGACCATCTTTATTCACATGTACATTTTGTGTACTGTATTACTACTTTCTAAGGATAAATTATAGGCTGTTTAACTTCAAGTCTGTCTACCTGCTTTTGAATCTCCTGATTTCTTCTTAAAATTCATGCATTCTTAGAAATCCTTCCTCTATTGCCCCATAATTTACTGACAAGTCATAAATGGGGTAACTGATTTGTTTTGTCAGAATATGGTAGCTATCCATCCATTTCTTCTTCATAGATTTAATGTAAAACACCAATACTGCTAATTATCTGCCCAAACTTGAAAAAGACAAACAAACAAACAAAGAAAATTAATCTGCCAAGTCTTCTCTGGGGAGCAGAGCATCTTCTCCACATGTCTATTCAGAACTATATGGAAAAGTAGGAGAAAGGACTTGAACTGCAGCAAAGGTAATTGGGATATGTTTGCCCTACTGTTCTGTTAGGGTTTGATTGACTTCAAACAAAATAAAATTAAGTATGAAGCATACTTTTAGCAAAAAGTTAAACTGAAGGTTGGTAATCATCATTAACATTTATATACATAAAAATTGTAAGGGTAAGAATTCTTATTTTGCATCAAGCAATGCTCTAAGAGCATCGTTTACATTACTGCATTTAATGCTCACAGCACCACTATGAGGCACTACTTTTAATTCTCATTTTGCCCATAAGCAAAATTAGGCTACCAGAGGTTATTAAATGATGTGCTATTGGGCATCAAGCCAGGAAGAGATATAGCCAAATACACAAACCAAGGCAGCCTAAGAAAAGAATCCATACATTTAACCAGCTTGCAATTAAAAACACTAATTAAAAAAAATTTCCCTTCAGTTTAAAAAGCAATCCAAGTATAACCGTAAATACTCAGAATATATAGAAATATACACTCAATAATAAAAGTAGTTAATAACTTACAAGGCATTTACTAGTTGCAAGGGGTTTTTCTAATGCTTCATGAATTGCATTTAAATATATTTATATCAATTACACACATAAGAACACTGAGGCATAGGAAGGTTGAGTTAGATTCCTATGATCCCTCAGCCAATAAGTGGTGGAGCTGGGATAGAAATCCAGGCAGTGTGGCCTAGATCCATGGATTTAACAACAAGCTACACTACTCATTAACATTCATTTCAACTTACACATTTTCTGAGAACATCATAATTGTGTAAAATAAGGTCTAAATATACAGAATTAGTCTCCTACTTCTAGATGCCTGAAATTAAGACCACATTTTAACTTTTTGAGTAACAAGAGGAATAATAAATAATTATTGACTGTTATGAACTGATTTGTGTCCTTCTGAAATTCATGTTGAAGCCCTAACCCCCAATGTGACTTTATTTGGAGATAGATTATTTAAGGAGTTAATTAAGGTTAAATGAAGTCATACGCTTGGGCCATAATCCAGTATGCCTGGTGTCCTTATATGAAGACAGAGAGACACCACAAATGCACATGCACAGACAAAAGGCCCTGTGAGGACATAATGAGAATGCAGCCATCTACAAGCTAAGGAGAGGCCTCCGGAGAAACCACCACTGCTGGCACCTTGATTTTAGACTATCAGCCTCCAGAACTATGAGAAAATAAATTTATGCTGTTTAAGACACCCAGTCTGTGGCATTTTCTTATGGCAGTCCTATCAGACAAAGAGATTGACCAACTCATAAATTGGTAACTAAAGAATAAAAGAGAAGGTCTGAGAAATTCAAAAGCCAGAATGAAAGCTAATGAAATATTTCCAGAGCAGGAAAGTATATGTTTTAGGTTCTCCCAGAGCCCATTCAATTTTTTTGCTATAAATTTCTAGTATAATAATGGATCATAAATTTATGGATAAATGCATAAATTTTCCTTACATTTATTTCATGTTAGGTGTACTGCACATGCTTAAAGCAGTAAAGAATTACATTTCTAGTTGTAGCAACATGTGGTGACAAAATAGCAAGTTCTATAAACATGGAAAAGATCGATTTGATTTGTAAACCAAATTATATACCTTTTAATTTTAAGATCCCAGTTCAGCTCATGAATCTTTCATGTTTGGTAATATCCTGTACATTAGAGATTTAAATTTTGTTGTGGTGTAACAGTGTCTGTATATGTTCAATTTCCATTACTCTTAATGAGTGTTCTGCTCAAACCGTTTTGTAAAAAGTTCACAGTGTGAACTGAATTTTGATTTTAGGTAAAGAGGAGATTTATATCGTCATACCTTGAGTAGCAAACATAAGATAAATGCATATTTTAACAGTATACCCATTTTTTTACTACAGAAAAAATTGACTAGATATCTACTCCAATTTTAGGAAGTACAACTTATTCAACTTATAAAACTTTGAAGATAAGGTACCATAATTTACAGACAATTTACTTGCTCCAAATCCTGCTTGAACTGTAGTTTTACACTGGGTGATTTTCCTAATCTGTGCTCTAGCTTGTCAATTTTGTTGTCCACTCTAACAAGAAACATAGTCAGTGATGCATAATAATATCACGTTTGTGGCCTTGAATAGATTTCACATACTGGGGAAAAAAACCCCAAACTGTTCTTAAAGTATATTATTTATATAAACTTGTTTAATTAATTTATTCTTCTTAAGACATAGGAATAAATAGCTAGTGACTATTTCTAAATTTGTCTGAACCGCATATACATCCAATCATTACTGAAGGTTATATTCGTTATAAAGTATTTGGACACTTTCCAACTGGAATGTACCAAAACATTGTTCCTTTGTATCTTATTTATAGGCTTTGGTATTCACATGAGAAATGTGTATTGCCAAGTTGTCCTTTGACACCATACAACAAAGGAAAATCAGCTCTAGGAGGGAGGAGTATCTCTTTTCATTAGCAACTTCACAAAATAAAACTAGAGGTTCACTGATTATAGTTTAAAACACTATATTACTGGAACTGTTCCAGACTTATCTGTAACAAACTTGAGCTGATATTCAGGTATCATAGCCCCGCAGGTTGAAGGTCAATAATCTAAGCATGTCCAGATGAAACAAGTGTGTAACCACAGGTGGAACCTAAGTGCTTGAATCAAGAAACTAAGAAGTGGACACCACATGGCAGGATACAGGATCCAATCAGGTTGAGCCCTGGCATTGCCCCATGAGAGGATCCAGTCAGATCATGCCTGGTGGCATCCTTTCATTGCAAGATCCAAACAGATCACACCTCATTACCATATGCTTATAAAATCTGACTTAGCCCCTATCCCTGGATGACTGTTTCCTCTGACTACTTGCTAGTGGACTCAATAAACCTTTCTCCTGCAAAAACCCAGTGCTTCAGTGTTTGGCTTTCTCTTGTGCATGTGTAAACAGATCCAGTTTGTTTAGGTAACATTATGTGGATGGGACAGATAGGAGAATGATGGAATGGATAATTCATGAATTTTAGCATGTGTGCTTCTAACTCAGTGTTTTAAAAAGGTCGCATATGGCAACACAACTTATTGAAGTAAAGGGAATGTTATATAATCAGTAGCTATTTTAATAGGATAGAGTACTAGCTATGTAAATACTCTACCTGAATTAATAACTATTGGTGGTTTTGTGTTAGCAATTATATAATAATATTCCTAAATGACACTATCTCTAAATGCCAGTTTAGAATTATTATTGATGAATTTGCTATATATAAGGATATAGTAGCATCTAAATATGTAATCATTCAAATTTACAAAGCAAGATGTTTGTCATCAATATTCTATCATTTAATAGGAAAAAAATTAATGATATATATTAAACAAGTAAAATGTTGGTCAATTAACACTTGGAAAAAGAATTATTTTCTTTAGAGAAATCATCATTTTTTTTGATTAACCTCTTGTCTAATAAACTTTCAGACTTTAATCAATAATTAAATAATCAGCCTAAAATAATTTATTCATATCATATATCTTTTGAATCATTTTAAGTATGTAAACTATGGATGGGCATGGTGGCTCATGCAGTAATCCCAGCACTTTGGGAGGCCGAGGTGTGTTGTTCATTTGAGCTCAAGAGTTCAAGACCAGCCTGGGCAACATGGTGAAACTTCGTCTCTACTAAAAATACAAAAAAAAAAAAAAAAAAAAAGTCAGGAGTTTAAGTATACTCCTGTGGTCCTAGCTACTGAGGAGACTGAGGTGGGAGGATCGCTTGAGCCAGGGACACAGAAGTTGCAATGTGCCAGGATTGCTCCACTGCTCTCAAGCCTGGGCAACAGAGTGAGACTCTGTTTCAAAAAAAAAAAAGAAAGAAAGTATGTAAACTATATAAGAATGAATTCTGATTAAGATGGTAGATAGTTTATACTATATTGTATATAGAGGTCATCTATCTACTTTTGATACCTGTGAAATAGATATCTTCTCTTTTTTACACACACACACACACACACACACACACACAATACACACACAGTCTTTTTATCTCTCTGTTCAGTATTCCTTCAAAGTAGTTCCTACTGAAATGACACTCCATAGGGCAAGGAAATTGGTATCCAATTAAAATGAATTCATTTTGTATCTATGATTTAGTCTACTGTGTTAACACCAAAATGGCTTTAGAAAGAAATTTTGAATATTCCACCAGTCATACATGCAAGAATACCTGTGGCACACTAACGATCTAGTCTTCTCAGAAGTGCATTATATACAATTCTTGTTTCTTGGAAGTTTTGACAATGTAATTCTCTTTATTCATGGAAGGAGAATTCAAGTTCAGAGGATAATTTTAAGGACTTCTGTCTGTTTTCTGGTTCTATCAAAATAAATTGTATTAATTTTCCACATGGCTATGCATGGTTCTTAGTGGTGTGATGATTTATTTATACCATAATTTATAACCAAGGATAATTAATAGTGGACCTCATGTTACAGACATAAATTTAAGATTTTTTTTAAAAATTTTAATTCCATGGAAAATAAAAATGTAATTAATATTTAAAATATTATATTGCTGAATTCTATAAACTGAAAGCTGATCCTCAGAATAATGGTCTTTTAAATGTAATCTAGAAGGGAAAGTAGATTGGCTGCATTAATTAAATTTGCTTTGAGGTTTCTGGAGGTATTCAATAACTTTTTTAAAAATTATAGCTTAACGTTTCTTTCTTGTACTTGCGAAATGGAAATTTCTCTCCTAATGGCTTTCTTGTACTTGTTCTCTCCCTTCCCCAAAGAGTCAGAATTCTAAATTAAAGTCCTGTCAGTATTAGATATCAATATTGATTTGGTCAAAAAATTTTCAAGATTAATATTATAATATCCTATGTTTCAATTTTATTACTTCATTTAGTAGAAGGTTTGGAAAAGAAAAAACAGAGAGCTATATTTATGAAGTAATAAAAATGTATGGATTCTAAAGTCATCTTTTTGATATAAACACTAAAATATAAGGTTTTAAAAATTAAGCTCTAAGACAGCATGACATTAAAACCCAGACTAAAATGAATTAGGGAGGATTCCCTCTTTTTGTATTGTTTGGAATAGTTTCAGAAGGATTGGTACCACCTCCTCTTTGTACCTCTGGTAGAATTCGGCTATGAACCCATCTGTTCCTGGACTTTTTAGGTTGGTAGTCTATTAATTGCTGCCTCAACTTCAGACCTTGTTATTGGTCTATTCAGGGATTCAGCTTCTTCCTGGTTTAGTCTTGGGAGGGTGTAAGTGGCCAGGAATTTATCCATTTCTTCTAGATTTACTGGTTTATGTGCATAGAGGTGTTTGTAGTAATCTCTGATGGTAGTTTGTATTTCTTTGGAATCAGTGGTGATATCCACTTTATCGTTCTTTATTGCATCTATTTGATTCTTCTCTCTTTTCTCTCTTATTAGTATAGCTAGTGGTCTATCTATTTTGTTGATCTTTACAAAAAACAGTTCCTGGATTGACTGATTTTTTGAAGGGTTTTTGTGTCTCTATCTCCTTCAGTTCTGCTCTGATCTTAGTTATCTCTTGTCTTCTGCTAGTTTTTGAATTTGTTTGATCTTGCTCCTCTTCTGCACAGCAAAAGAAATTATCATTAGAGTGACCCAGATACCAACAGAATGGGAAAAATTTTTACAACCTACCCATCTGACAAAGGGCTAATATCTAGAATCTACAAGGAACTAAAACAAATTTACAAGAAACAAACCAAAACACGAATCAAAAAGTGGGTGAAGTATATGAACAGGCACTTTTCAAAAGACATTTATGCAGCCAACAAACATATGAAAAAATGCTCATCATCACTAGTCATTAGGGAAATGCAAATCAAATATACATTAAGATACCATCTCATGCCAGTTAGAATGGTGATCACTAAAAAATCTGGAGACAACAGATGCTGGAGAGGATGTGGAGAAATAGGAACACTTTTACACTGTTGGTGGGAGTGTAAATTAGTTCAACCCTTGTAGAAGACAGTGTGGCGATTCCTCAAGGACCTAGAAATAGAATTTCCATTTGACCCAGCAATTCAATTACTGGGTATATATCCAAAGGATTATAAACCATTCTATTATAAAGACATATGCACATGTATGTTCATTGTGGCACTGTTGACAATAGCAAAAACTTGGAGCCAACCCAATACCCATCAATGATAGACTGGATAAAGAAAATGTGGCACATACACACCATGGAATACTACGCAGCCATAAAAAAGGATGAGTTCATGTCCTTTGTAGGAACATGGATGAAACTGGAAACCATCATTCTCAGCAAACTGACACAAGAACAGAAAACCAAACACCGCATGTTCTCACTCATAAGTGGGTGTTGAACAATGAAAACATGTGGACACAGGGAGGGGAACTGTTGGAGGGTGGGGGAGCTAGGGAAGGGATAGCAGGGGGTGGGGAGGTTGGGGAGGGATAACATTAGGAGAAATACTTAATGTAGGTGACGGGTGGATGGATTCAGCAAACCACCATGGTGTGTGTATACCTATGTAACAATCCTGTAATCTGCACACGTACCCCAGAACTTACAGTATAATAATAAAAGAGAAAAAGAAAAAGAAAACCCAGACTAATGTCATGTATATGAATATTGGTATTGGTAATCCCTGACTCCACCATTAAATCACGGAAAATATAGGAAAATATATAACATGTCATATAAACTCATTCAACTACATTGTGGTTGTGTTTCTTTGCTACCTGCTATCTATTAAGTATATTAAACAAAAGCCTAGTTAATTTTATTGCATGGGAGATAGCATATTAGAAAATTAAAATGTTGCAAAAAGTAAGTTATATTGGTTTATAAGAAAGGTGTCTGATATAAAAGTTTATGCTATCTCCACCTCTAGAATGCTTTTTTTCATTTTATGTTAACATGTCCATCCCTGAAATTTCTAAAAAGCCCATGACCTAAAGCCCAATCTCTGTTTGCATTTCTTTTATGCAATCCCATAAGAGTAAGTGGGACATTGTTTTATTAACAACTAGAGAACAGCGCCTAGAAATTAAACATTAGATTCAATTCTCAAAGTTCTCATCACAACATAAGAAATGAAAAATAGAACGACAGGCACATCTGAAAATAAAAGTTCAAATGGAACTGCTAGAATAGGGTTTACTGAAATGAGAAAAAAAACTCAAGAAAAACGTTCGATATTCTCTTAGACTAAGATGAAGAAACAATACATGAACAGAAAGCTAAATCAAAAGAAATCATCCAGTGAGCAGTAAGAAAAAAAAAAGATAATTTTAAAAATAAGTTAACATATATATTCTACTAATTCTAGTAATATTGCCATTAATATAAATGTATATTCCAGCTTAATAACATATTAATTTTAATGGCAATATTAGTAGAATAATAGCTAGCCCAAATTAGGTCAGCACATATGTACTTTTCTTTCAATAATCATATTTCAGATGTCAATAATCTAGGAATATAAATCAATGTTCATCCATGCAAAAAACGTATTGTTGTTTTGGTCTATCTGTGGGCATCCCCATTAGAATTGGCCAATATGGTCATGCTACCAGTGATGAGCTCTTATAAAATATTCTTCCTTATCATCCACTCTAAAAAGATCTTAGTGCCAGTGTGGATTGTCCCCTCTCTCATCCCACTTTTGCACTGTTTGATAAGTCTCCTATTCTTTTTGAGCCTACCCCTAAAATATTTTTCAAAAGGGTCTTTTCCTGTTTCCACAACCACTTCCGCAGTTGGAAACCCTAACCTTCTATGTTAGCATTTCATTGTTCTTAATATCAGTGTCTTCTTCACTCTTTAGTCTTTCTCTCCCAGTATTCCTCTGTGTCACAAGCTTTCTGAACCAAAGTAAACATTGTGCTCCCTTGTTTACAAAGTTTTCAACAGCTCCTATAGATTTCAGAAAAAGTTCAAACTCCTGTTAGTCTTACTTCTTGTCAGTCCCTTATGCAAAGAGCGAACTGTTAGTATGAATGTGTTATATGCTTACTAACCTCTCTTACTTAGTATTGAAATAGACTTCACTATTTTTATACACGGCACATTCCTATTTCTGTTTTACAATCCAGCTCTAATACAATCCCCTTAGTTATAGGGAGCCTCAATAGAATAGTCTGAGTTTAGAATATCTTTTGTAATCCTATTGTATTTTGCTTTTTGTACATCCCTCAAGTATACCTTTAAAATATTACACTGTAAGTAGACTACATTATTCATCTCCATCACCAGATATTTGAATATTCTGAGTACTGGAGACATCTTAATTGTTACTGAATTTCTAATACCTAGCATAGTGACAGAAACATAGGTGATTAAATAGGAAATGTTTTTTTTTTTTTCATGCTGGGGTATAGCTCTTAAAATACTCACACTAATAAAATAGTGTATGAAAGCAACACAATACATAACTTACAAATGAAGTTTATTTGCAGACAGATCTACCTGAAAAGTGGATCAAATACACTTTTCCTATAGATATCAATTATTTGGGTGAATGGTTTCACAAACAAAATCCTAGAGAAATAAAAGCAATTATCTTTCAATATAGTTTTTCCCTCAGAATAAAAGCTGAGAAAAAAATCATGGGTTTGATCTAGCCTCTGAAGGCACTGGATCTGGGCTCTCTTTGTCACACAAAGGCTGAGAGTGTTCACTTGGTGTTTTTCACTTCAGAGTGCTATATCCATCTGGCTAGCAAAGACATCGATCTGAGCTTGATTCTCAGCACTCCCTGTCCTTTGGTTTATAGAAAGAGAACTCCCTTTGCGTTGCTAATAGCATGATCTACTAGTGCGGTCTCATTCATATTGACCATATTGGCCAATTCCAATGGGGATGCCCACATTATTGCTAAATAATTGGTGGAAAAATCTGCCTAGATCTGTACATCCACGTACAGATAATAACCACAAATTAATCACCGTTTGTGTCTTGTACTACTTTATGAAGAAATACATTTGTGTACTTTATTTACAAATTTTAGTTTAGCTGCTCTCCAATCTGTTTCCTTAGACACAGACTCCAATATAGAGATTTGTATACAGGACATTTATTAGGGAATGCTCCTGGTATTAAATACATATGGGAGGGAGGAAAAGGATGCAGGATTGAGCCAAGTGAGAATGTGAGCAGTAATATAGTCCAAGGAAGACCTTAAGCTAACTTCATGGGGAGCCATGCAGTCATGATAGGCCTTCATAGTTATTCTCATTTGGGTCAAGGGCAATAGGCCTTTATATGCCTTCTGAGGATCGATCAATAGATGAGGGCTTTCACAAAAGGATGTCTGACCTTGAGCAAGGCAGCTTTGTGGGTCAACACTGACGGCTGTCTTTCAACAGAACTCCTAGGAGTTAGAGGAGTATGTTTCATTCCCAAAAAAGATCTAGGTAGTGCATCAATCGTAGTCACTAAATTTTGATTTGCTTGTGCTCTGTGATTATTTCTTCTATTATCTTTCTATGTATCTGTGCAACTATCTATTTTAAAGTATTAAGGGGAGATAAGATGACTCTAGCTAGGAAAATTTAGCAACACTGTGAGAACTTTGTAATTATAATTACAAGAAATGCACAATACGATAAATTTAAAATAACATTTACATATTTAACAAACAACACATTTATCTCATGTTCAATGCTACATATATACTTTCTTAAACTACTTCAAATAAACCAGCTCATGGTCAAGGTTTTTAAAAAAATAGATAAATGGACTCAAGATTACCTAAGTTATAGCTTGGAAAGACATGTTCTTAAGATTCACTAAATGGCTACTGCAGTAAAATAATGTTTTCCAAAAAAAAAACAAGTGACCTAAGAAAGAAAAATGGAATATTATGACATGGCTATAGGATTTTATAGGATACTGAGCCAAAAGAAAGACAAAATAATATCACAGAATGACAAATGATATTGGATGCAGGAATATAGAAATATAAAAGCCTTGAGACTAAAAAATGGAAGCTTAAACATACCAGGTAGCATTAAGAAAATAAAATCTTTCATCAATTCTATTATATGCTATTTTAGATTTTATCGCCTCTGAAATTAGGACTGAATTCAGAATTAAGTGTCATTTAATTTGACCTTTTGTTTTCCTTTCATGGTGATATATAAAACAATATGTCTTATAACAGATGACATCTTGGATTTGATGAAATATGATATTAGCTCCAAAAGTGATAGAGGAAAAAACAGACTGAATGGGTCTGATAAATGTATGAATGACTATGTTTATACTCCTAATATTTGTCTGTTGGTCAGTTGATTATAATTCAGGATATAGTTTTCCATATAAGAACTGCTACAAAATAATTGTTAAGTTTCCATGTGCTTCAGATAGTTACATAGTTTAGCTATACCTATATTATTATTTATCATCATTTTTATGTGTGACTATATCACATATATCAGTTGGGAAGGGAAAACTATGTATCTCTGTCCGCTGCTCCAGGCTTCAGAGGCACTATAGCATTTTTAGCATTTTAGAGGCACTATACCATTTTTCTCTCTGTGTCATAGCACTAAAAAAAGGACTTCTGCCATACTCCTACTACTATGCCATTAAAAGAGCATTGGTTTTTTGATGTAAGTCAAAGTTATAAATTTGACAAGTATTATTTGAGTACAGTAAACTTCTATAATACCTATTCAAAACTGTAAGAATAATTTCATTGAAATTATTACTGCCTCATGAACTTTCCCAATGTGCTTTTATTTTTACTTCATTCTATATTTTCAAATACGCCTCTACAGAGTATGGAATTTACAAAACATAGAGTATCACTCATATTGTAGAATCAAAGAAAATGATGTTTTCTCCATATTTTCGTCTTACAATGTTTTATTTTAAATTTGTAGTTATGATTTCAAATAAGTTATTTTCCTCTCTTAATGTTTGTAATTTAAATAGGTGGGAATTCTCTTCAGGATCTGGTACACATAGTACATATTTTACCTGATCTTTCTAAATGCAATTTTAAGGACATAAGTAAAGACAATCTTTAGCTTAAAATATTGTAGCTTTTATTAACCTGATTCCCAAATGATATGACAGTTGAACCATAGAATAAAATACATTAGCAATTAATTTTCCTAATAAATTAATTTTAAACAATTTTAGATGTTTTTGAAAACATTACAATATTTCAATTTCAAACCACCACACAGATATAAAGAAGCTTAGTAAATATTTATTTTTACAAGTTATTTTGTAATTGAAGTTTTAAAAGTACACCGGGAGCAAATAAATGGTACAGTTTTTACAGTTTCTTGAAGGAAGTTTCCTTTTTCTCTGCTTTCTTTAAGGGCATTACCCATAGTGTTAAAGAAAACAGGCAAGTTAGTCTAGTGAGGTAGAGTACTTTTAGTCTAAATTCTAATTTACTATAAACAGCTTAAAATTGTCCTTCAAACATTACACAATGTAGATATTAAAACTATATACTGGAATTAAAACTATTAATATGTAAACTGGCTTCTATGTTTCAAAACAAGAAAAATTCTGAGCTCTCAGGCACAATTAAAAAGTATTTCAGAGTGTCAAGCTGTGAAGCATCTACGGCTCATCTGCATATCCTAATTTTCATCCAAATTTTTATGGTGCTGACCATCTGGATGAATGAATGCTACAGATGACTACCCAGGTCCTTTCGACAGAAGCTAAAGTTATGCCTGCTGCTATGAAAAAATATATTTTGGTTTAGCCTTAGGAAGTCTATTTGTCAACATGCTGGAGAGTGGAAATGTGCCTGGGTATGTTGAATATAGAATTTCTCCTCTACATATTAACTTATGTTTCCTTTAGCCCTGTGAACAAGAGCACTAGTCCCTAATAATTGGTGAAAAAAATTACAAAACTAAGATCAGAGTAAGAGTACTTGAATTTATTTAGAATTTAACACTTCTCTGGGTGGTGGTTGTTGATTTTTGCAAATCTCAAACTCTATGAACTCCAATGTCTTCACTTTTCACAGGGATAACAATAGTTAACAAGACTGTTACATAAACCAAACCAAATAATATAAGTAAAACAGAAGCAGAAGCTGTTTATAAAGACCAATAACCTTAATATACTCTTATAAGCCTGATCAAGAAAACAGAGCATTTCTTACAACTAGCTGTAGCCATATGTGATGGACTCAATATTTATGTCCCTCCCAAATTCATATGTTGGAATATTAATATGACAGTTTCAGGAGCTTTGGGGAGGTAATAGTGCCATCAGGGTAGAGTCCTCATGATAGGAATTAGTGCCCTCATGAAAGAGACTCTGGAGGGCCATCCTCTTTCACCATGTGAAGATACAGTGAGAGTACAGCCATTTACCAACAAGAAAACAGACCTTCCCAAGACACCAAATTTGCTGCAACCTTGATCTTGGGCTTCCTAGCCTCCAGAACTGTCAGAAATAAATTTCTGTTTCTTATAAGCTACCCAGTTTATGGTATTTTGTCATAGCAGCTCGAACAGAGTACAACAGAAACTTCTCCTCCCCTACCACCAACCTCATTCTAAGATCTGAATTACACCACTGGTCATCCTATTCTCCAGCTGGCTGACAGTAGATCTTGACCTTCCATAACCAGTGAGCCAACTTCTACGATAATATAATCAATTTCCATATATGTGTGTGTGTGTGTGTGTGTGTGTGTGTGTTTCTGTGTATGTGCACATATGTGTATGTATATGTGTGTATATGTATACACATACATGCATGTGCACGCACACACACATACATAATATATATGTAATATATATTATATATATGTATATGTGTATATGTGTGTGTGTGTGTGTGTGTGTGTGTATATATATATATATATATGTATATATATATATATATCTGTATCCATATCCTATTGGCTCTATTTCTCTGAGGAATCTTGACTACTACATTATATCACAAAGTTTGTCAATGAGAGGTAAGCAAAACTGGTATTTAATGTCTACAACAGTGAATACAGGAAATTGTGGGCTTTTCTCATTTATCTCTTTTTATGTTAAAGGAACAGGAATGTGATGTATGTGACTGAAACACTCATGTTGAACAATGAGATGTCATCAATGCGCTGTGGATAGTGGAACAACAAGATAGAATGAGCTACTGTCTTTTAGAGGTGGAGGGGAGTTTCTATCACTTGCAGCTAGACCCAATGCAAGCTGAACGGCATCACTTAAGCTGCCTTTTTCTTGACATAAAAATTCTGTCAAAAGAAGTTATAAGGGAAAACAATCAAACCATTGCCACCTTGGGTAAATCTGACTTACTGAATAATTACTTTAAAATTGTATTTTTGCTGGGTGCAGTAGCTCATGCCTGTAATCTCAGCACTTTGGGAGGCTGAAGTTGGGGTATGGCTTGTGCCCAAGAGTTTGAGACCAGCACGGGCAATGCAGTGAAATATCTCTCCAAAGAAAATAGCCAGTGCAGTGGTGCATGCCTGTAGTCCCAGGTCCCAGAGAGGCTAAGGTGGGAGGATCATTTAAGCATTTGAGCCTGGGAGGTTGAGGCTGCAGTAAGCACTGAGTGTGCTACTGCACTCCAGCCTGGGTGACAGAGAGAGGCCCTGTCTCGAATAAAAAAAAGAAAAATAGAAAAAAGTTCTCAGATCAGGGACAAAGAATTAAAAGTCAGACCAGAAAAGAACAGTAAATAACCCCTAGAAATTAGGATAAAGGATTTGTTGATTTGTTTTTCTGTATAGTTGTAATATAGTAAATAATTACAAATAATCAGAATACAGTGGAAATAGGGAACAATGAATGACTACTCTGCTGAAAAGATGTATATTATGTGTGTATTAGGTTGGAACTAACATTGTCTGGGCTCAAGAAAGTATAATTCTGATCTCTTTGTCCATTAGTCAGCCTGTTTTTCCATCTACAATCAAGTAGAAGTACTAATTTATTACTGCCTAAATTAACCCAAAGAGTTATCTAAGTCAAATAGTTAAAAAAAAAATCAGACACAGCAGAGATGTCAAATGTAGTTTATGTGTATGAAAACATCAAAACCAGAAAAAGCAACTATAGCATTGTAATATCTCAGTGAGTTCACTTTACTATAAGGCCACAAAAATGACTAAAAATATTCTGAACACACTATCTTTCAACCTTTTACTTTTGAGCTAAAAAATCTCATTAAAATTCATACATGGCTTTTAAAAAGCACATGCACACAAACTAAATGTTCACACACACATACAAAAACTCTAACCTTGAAGTCTAAACTTCTATGAATCTAGTTTTGCTGTTAGATATGTGTTTACAAATTCCACTGATATCAGTAGGAAGAATATGTATGTATTACACGTGAAAATTCACCAACTGTCATTAAAAATTAAAAGGGATATAAATATCTATATGTATATTATTACCCCATACACTAATATATTTATTTATTTTTTTTTTGAGATGGAGTTTCACTCTTGTTGCCCAGGCTGGAGTGCAACGGCTTGATCCTGGTTCACTGCAATCTCTGCTTGCTGGGTTCAAGCGATTCTCCTGTCTCAGCCTCCTGAGTAGCTGGGATTACAGGCGCCTGCCACCACAACCAGTGAATTTTTTGTATTTTTAGTAGAGATGGAATTTCACCATGTTAGCTAGGCTGATGTTGAACTCCTGACCTCAGGTGATCTGCCCACCTCAGGCCTCCCAAAGTGCTGGAATTACAGGTGTGAGCCACTGTACCTGGTCTATTTATTGATATTTTATCTCCATTTCAAAATATAACTGAATATATCATTTAATCAAATGATAAATGAGGTTATTTAGATTTTAAACAAATGAGCACATTTAATAGATATATGTCAATGGTGACATTTAACAAAATACATATAAGTAATATTATATACATAATCTCTCCAAATTAAATGAGTGCCAAATTTATATGACTAAAATAATGTAAATTTAAGTTAAAAAAAGTAATTTCAGCAGTCTTAATATTTGTTAGTTTATTTAATAATATAGCTGAATGAGTTCTGAGTGACATGTAATTGCTTGATAATTAGATTTGTTTCATAAACCACTATATATCACATTAAATCTTTATTACAGTAAACCTCACCCAATTAGAATGCAATGGGAACAAATATGACAATTAAGACATTCTTCCAGTTATCAAATTCCACAGGAAAATATTCTGTTAGCTGGTAATCACTTTTTTCCTGATTTTAAAAAATATGTAAAGCAGTATTAAATATAAGAATAAATCAGTCCTACTTAACAAACTTAGTACAAAAGAAAAAAATGAACTGAAGAGAATTCCATATTTTTTCTTACGAACGTGACAATTAAAACAATACCAGTCATTATAATAAATATGTATGAACACAAATACAGGTAAGATGTGCCATTTGTGAATTATTTAAAAATAATCATACTTGGGCCATTTTTTTTTAATTCCGAGGAATTAAGGAATGAAGATCAAAATATATCTCCATAATGTTCTACTGTATGGGAGAGAATCTCACATTTCACTTTTGAATACTAAAAGATGTTTCCATATATTTAAAAGTGTTCTTTAATAGTTTTAAGTGAAAAATGTTTTACTCGTTTTAATTATATTTAATATGTATTTGTTGTATTAAAAAATTTGGAGATCACTGAACCAGAAAAAGGTTTTCACATCTTAAATGGCTTAACAGAATCCAAGATTGTATTTACCTATCTGAATAAATAACTCTCAGTAATTGCTATGGGTTCTTTCACCAGATGAAGAACCATTAGTTAGCTCATTTGAGTCAATAACCCTCGAAATACTTTATTTAGCAACCTACCATTAAAAGGGCTTCCTTTTCTTGACAATGTGCAATCTCCATAATATTAATATTTTGGTGCTGTTATTGTTGGTCTTTGCAACTGATATTTGATGTTATAAATATAATACATCCCTTTGGTACCCTGGAGTTTATAATCAGGGTGATTTTGAAGTTTAAATAAAATATTTCATATCATGACACATTGCAAATAATCTTGCTCCTTTATAGGCTTTTAGTATTTTGAATATATTAACCATTTATGTACAAGCATCCAGACAGTTTCTTATTGGGACAAAAGTTCCATTCCAGAAATATGTCTTCAAAATTTATTGCATTATTTAATGATTTTTAAGTTCTTGGATAATACACAAGATGTATTAATTTATGCATTCAAAAACATACTTTTCTATGTACTGTGAATATTAAAAAGAACATATGTAATATGGAGCCTGTTGATAAGAATTTCATATTTAAATATGGAAGCTATATTTAAATTTTCTAAAAGTATAGTGAATTATGTGCTAGGCATTACACTGAGATAATGAATCAAATATCATGCAAATGAAGAAGGGAAGTATGCTGGTTAAGTTAAAATTATAGTATTATACACCTGGAGTTGTATTCTGTTCTGACCATCTGACCATATACCAGCCATGGGCTACAGTTTTCTCATCTGCAAAATAAAAATAGTAAGAGAAACCACCATTTAGGGTTGTCAGAAGCTTTCAATGGGATGAAGGAATGAAAGTGCTTATCACAAAGACTTTTACAGAAAACAAGCTAAAGAAATGGTATTTATAATCAAATTTTCCTGGATGAATGAAGAACGGCTTTCTAAAAGTCTAAGCACATGACTTGAGCTCTAGCTCTTGCACTATGACTGCTCCAGCTCTTGCACTATATCACAGATGAAAAAATGGAAGTGTAGGGAGTTGTTCTGCTTTGTTCTGTTAACATGGCTAGTGACTGGTAAAATTTGAACCTAATGAACAAATAAATGAATGATTGTGCCTCTGGTTGAGAAAGAGTAATTCAGACTAAGGTACTGGTTAAACCAAAAGGATGGAAACATAAAAAGTCAGAGAAAGAATTAGAAGTTTTGTGATGCTGTAATACAGAAGGAAAGATGTACTATGGATAGGTTCTAGTTATTGACATACTTTCAGTTGCACTGGTCAGAAAAACACAGGCAGGGCTTGGGCTCAATTTAGGGGAGACTTGGAAATGACTAAAGGGAAGACAGTGTAACCATAAGTTCTAAATCCAGTACATCCTAGACAAATCAAACAAAACTACAGAGTAAATGGGTAGAATATACCTTCCTCGAGTCTTGCCCTATCTGATGGCAAAAAATGAGGTTGTCTAAAGAATGGAATAAGAGGAGCTGGATGAAGTTTCCCCACTCCCACTTACTGCATAAATATCTCTCCCTCTGAATCAAAGATTCTACAATTATTATTCTACAAAATTTTACATCTGAAAGAAGCTTCGTAAGTTATGTAACCTCAAATTACACATGATTTTCAGTTACAGCTCCCTCTAATTTTCCTTCTTTGCACTTGCCACATTTTAAAGTTATATGTTTGTGTATAACTTATTAATCTCTGTCTCTGCCTACTAGAATATGAGCATCATGAGCGTCAGTAATGTGTTCTTTTTTTGAACATCATTGTTTCCTATGAAATAAGCACAGTGCCAGGCACTCAAGAGCTCAATATTAATTGAATGAATTAATAAATGAAGGAGCATATTACAGATAACAAACAAGCAAACTGAGGCCTAGAGAGTTTTTGTGCTTTGTTCTAGTTAACACAGTTAGTGTGTGGAAAAATTTGAACTTAAAAGCATCTCTCTTGATTCCTATCCTACTGCCTTCTGCCATCTTCACTATATTAGCGATAAGTAATCAGACCCCCTCCCTGATACCTCTTAGCAATGACAAGTACTTCCTTAAGATAACTTATTAGATGTCTCTGGAACTTTAATATGAATGAGCGTATCAAGTTATTTAGTCTGTTCTAAAACATACTCAGAGAATACCTGAATTGAGAGATTTTAGCAAGGGGTGTAGCAAGCTGTATATGTGGTGAAAGACAACATTGAATACCAGCTTGGTTCATTTTTCAATTTGACCTAGAATTATACTCAGGATCTCCATCCTATGACTCTGGAAATAAAAAGTGTGAGCCCATTTTTCAACCAAAAAGAGAATGAGCTTCTATTTGTCTTCTCCACTTTTCCAGGATAAGAGTTTGTTTGAACAGCAAGGACTAGATTAAGCATGGAGGTTGGTAGGTGAGTGAAGAAGGGAAAGAGATCCTTAATAGTCTTCCCCTTGGAAATTGACAGCTATTATTATGCACACAGTTAAGTAACTATTTGATGATTCTTAAGAAGATGACAGTAAGGGATGACATTAAAATGAAAAAGAATAATAATGATACTTTAATTCAAATGTCATTTTTATGAATATATTAACTTATGTACTAGAGCTTACTTATATGCTTGTGGTCATATAAGAATCCACATTCCACACAAGGAAATTTTCTATTTCTTCAACCACAATGCCATCTTAGAGAGAAAATAAATTACATTATCTGAGGACACACAAAAAGTAAAACTGGAAAAGAGGAAACCTTCATCTTTTATCCTAATATTTTGTTTCTTCAGCAAAACTTCTCCCTGGGTCACTCACTGGTAAGAATGAACACTGCTACCATACATGACAAAATTTTATGCTTACAAAACGACAACAAAACCAAAATTAAAAAAAAAAAAAAAAAAAAACTAATGGGTCATACTGAGGGAGACTTTAATCTTATTTTGTGCCTTGTTAGAGTGCCATATAAACTATCATTTAATTAAATGTTTTCTTAACCAATATTTGCATTAATTTCAAACTAAATTTTCTTAATTCAAACACAAAAGAAATAGTAACCAAAATCACGCTGAAATCTAAAAATTAAAATGTATGCCTCAATACTGGAATACGGGATTATGGAGTGTATGTCTTACCATTGTTATAGGTAGTAATTTGCTTCATTGTAGCAATTACTTTATCTAAAACACAAAGTGTGCTATATATTTCTTTTTAAAAGGTGAACTAAAATCAATTAAATATCAATATCCCATGATTTTAAAATCTTGGATCAATATTTCTATATTATAGAAACAAATTAATTATGCTGACTTTCTTAGTAATGTCTACTTATAATTAATATATTTGGTATTAATTGAAAATTAAGAAAGAAAACTTTAGAAAATGATAGTATCTATGTTTGTCTTCCTCTCTCACTATCTTCTTCCCTCCCTTTTCCCTTCCCTTTTCCTCTCCCTCCTTCCCTCCTTCCCTTTCCTCCTTCCCTCACTTCCCTTCTTCCCTCACTTTCTCCCTCCCTCCCTTCCTTCCTTCCTTCCATTTTCTCCCATCATTCCTCCTCCTTCCTCCCTTCTCTTTCTTCCTTTCCTTTAGTCTTTTTAATTTTTTTAAGAGATAGTATCTTGTAAAATTTCCCAGGGCAGAATGCAGTAGCTATTCATAGGTGAAATCCTAGCACATTACATCCTTGAAATCCTGGGCTTAAGTGATTGTTTTGCCTCAGTTTCAAAAGTAGTTGGAACTACAGGCACATACCACTATGGTCAGCTCTCTATGTTTGTCTTTAAAAAATAAATTTAAAAGATAGATATACAAAAATAATGGTTAGAATTAGATAGGAAAATGAAAAACATAGTCTTATTTAATTTTATTAATAATGCTATTTGTTAATTGCCTTCCAGCAAAAACATTCCCTTCTGTTTCATTAGCATTATTTTGGAGGGGAAGTTCTTTCCTAGGTTTTATTTTTTTTAACAGACTTTATTTTTTTGGGTAGTTTCAGTTCACAGCAAAATTGAGTGGGAAGTACAGCGGGTTCCCATATGCCCTTTTCCCTACACATGCATACCCTCCCCATTATTAACTTTCTGCTGAAGTGGTATATGTGTAAGACTGTGAATCTACATTGACTTCATTATCAACCCAAGACCATAGTGTTGAGGTTCATTCTGTGGGCTTTGAAAATGTACAGTCACCTACGTCCACCATTATGCCATAAAGCAGAATAGATTCACTGTCCTCAAAATCCTCTTGTGTTCTGCCTGTTCCTCCAGCTTCTCTACTAATTCCTGGAATCCACTGATCTTTTCATTGTCTTCATAGTTTTTTTTTTTTTTTTTTTTTTTTCTTTTATAGGAAGTAACATATTTGAAATCATAGAGCAGGCAGCCTTTATAGCAATATTTTTTACTTTCCTTTGAAGTATTTACCCATCCCCATTTTCAGCCATAGGGTGTAGAAGGAACTGACTTATACCTTCAGCTCTACAAATAGGCCCCTGATGTTTTAAGCAAATGAATCCATCACATGCCCTAGGCACAGATGCACAAGTTATTTGCCTTCTCCACTTATCAGCATGGCTCCTTTCTCAGGGGTTTATTTAAATCTTACCTTCTTATTGCAGTGTTCTCTGAACATTGCACTTCAAATTCTAAAATTGCAAACCTTTCTCTAGAACCCATAATGCTCATTCTTTAATCATTTTTCTATTGTAGTTGATCAAAATACTTTGTTTTACTTATTTTTTATTTTTTTGTCTGTATCCCTGTATTAGACAGCAAGCTCCATGAGGGCTGGGATTTTTGTCTAGTTTGTTCATGGCTCTACCCCAGAGCCTCTTTTACTGCTTGAATCATGATATTTGCTTAATATTGATTAAAGGAATTAAATATTTACAAAAATGTTTACCATGATTCTAATAGTACTTGGAAGGAATAATAGAATTTAAGAACATTTTCTAAGTTAGTGACCAGGAAATATCACCTATCTTGAGAGAACTTCATATTGGATTATTTGAATGGAAAAACTAAAAGAAAAACTTACTTTATATTTAGTATATGAACTAAAATATCTGTTAAACGCTACATGCTACTAAGATTACAAAGTGATAATGCAGCATATTTGGAATGATAGGAAGTAATTATAAAAGTGAGTATTAAATTAAATGAAAGCAACATAATGATCAGGTTAGGACATTTTTGGAAATGGTCTGACAGATTTATAGGCAAAATGAAAATGTGAGGCACTTGTGGACTGAGCACATTTTCAGATTTCCTTTTTTCATAAAGGTCATTTTAGGCATCTTCCAGCTGATTGCCCAAAGAGGTTAAAAAATCCAATGATTAGCCAGGTGCAGTGGCTCACACCTTTAATCCCAGCACTCTGGGAGGCTGAAGCAGGCGGATCACCTGAGGTCGGGAGTTCAAGACCAGCCTGACCAACATGGTGAAACCACGTCTTAAAAAAAAAAAAAAAAAATCCAATGATTACACCAGGTTATTTTGTATTAGTAGGATTGCTTTAATAAAGGTAATATGTTTTTATTAGACAAAATGCATGTAATACATAATTATGGGTGTGTATATATATATATATATATATATATACACACACACATATGCAGGTATATAGATAAATATACAAAGATTAGTCTTTGTTTTAACCATGTTAGGGAAGGTTTAGTTCTGCAGGAAAAAGTCTGCCATATTTGTAGCATTAGCCTTGAAAATGTTTAAAATAATACTCTAGAGTTAATATTGTTATCCTTGGTATGTGCAAGAGTATTTGCTATCACAGCCAATTATTAAGTCTGCTTAGTTTGTAGTTTTTGTTTTGAAAATGTTTTAAACAAGTTTTTCTTATTACCCTCAGTTGCAATTGTCAAACTGGGTGTGTTTTGCCCATTTCAATTCTCTGAGGTACAGCATCTGCTTTCTTTCCATATTCCCTATTATGTAATGCTACTGAACCCTACAAATAATGTAATCAGGAACTAAGAAAAATTATAAATATGAATATTTCTCCTTTAAATTTTGTTTCTTAAGAAATGTGATTCCTAGAAACAAGACCTCAGATCAAGAGCCTACACCTGCAACACTGAAAGCTTACTAGAGCAAAATGTCCTCAGTAGTAACTTCAACAGCATTGATTTATCATAAATCACCTACAGAAATACTGTATTATTATCAACCATATGATATTTATAATTTCGATATTGTAATGAACATATTTGAATTACCAGTTACACGTTAGTGACACTAATCATGACTCATTATCACCAAAACTATCAATTAATGTGCTTTGTCAAGAGGGTGATGATATGATTTCTTTGGATGACCCCAAGACAGACTGTATGACACCAGTGTCTGCTGAATTTGTAAGGGCATACATGGCGTTGCTCTGAATTTTTACACTATTTGTTGTTTTGCACATTCTTTGTTTCTTAGAGATTTCTGTTAAGCATCCTTAAGGTACTTTATGAAATTAAAAATGAGAGAGAAGAAAATAAAAAAGGTAAAGGTGAGCCTAATTCTTTACTAGATCACTCCCTTGTGAAGAATATTGAGTGCCCAAATTCATTCACAGCATGAATGAATATTTTGTTTACCACATGAACTCAGATAGCCTGTTAGACTTACTGCTATCAGCACTGGTGCTGCAATTTTTGTTTTGCTGATTAGGTGGTGCTATAACTTTGGTTATTTGGTTATTTGGTTTGGTGTTTGGTTTCCTTTATAATAAGTGTTGTTCAAGTTGATTTGATATTTCTCGCATCCTGAATTTGTTAACAAACCTATTCAAAATTACGTGAGTCATTTAGGAATGTAAGATCATGTTATATTTATTATGAAACACTTTAAAAAGTATATTTTCACCTTTAAAATATTTATTAATCATCCAATCTAAAACAGTATTTAAACTTTATTTAAACTTTTATTTCTATGCATATGTCATAATTTTTAGAAATAGCTGCAAAGGCATTACGGCAATACAAGCAAATCATTCAGTAAAGTAAATTATAGGATGATAAAAAAACAACCACATGGTTAGAGATTATGAAATCTAAATTATAGTTATTTCAGTTTACTTCAACAATATGTTGGATGAGTTGTATGGTTCTTAATAAGATTCTCTTTATACCTTATTCATCTTAGACATAAACAGGATAGATAAATTCTAAGGTTCTCCAAATTCTATAACTCTACAATTACTTAGAATATTATTACTTGGCCAGGCACAGTGGCTCACACCTGTAATCTCAGCACTTTGGGAGGCTGAGGCCGGTTGATCACAAGGTCAGGAGTTTGAGAAGAGCCCAACCAGCATGGTGAAATCCCTTCTCTACTGAAAATACAGAAAAAAAATAGCTAGGTATGGTGGTGTGCGCCTGTAATCCCAGCTACTCAGGAGGCTGAGGCAGGAGAATCGCTTGAACCTGGGAGGCAGAGGTTGCAGTGAGGCAAAATTGTGCCACTGCACTCCAGTCTGGGCGACAGAGTGAGACTCCATCTCAAGAAAAAAAAAATTATGACTTAACCTCAGTATAGCACAACTATAGGCAGGATGCAGGAATTATGTTCAAAACATGAAATAACAGAATGGCATTTACCCATCAGAACTACAGTGATAGAAACAATGTATAACTCTACAAGAGCATATTGTGTTGTTCTCTATTTTATTGATTAATTGAGACAAAATCCCCCCTGTGGTGCCCAGGTTGGATGGCAGTGATACCATAATTCAGTGATCCTCCCACCTCAGCCTCCTAAGTATCAAGCTCTTAAAGAATGCTAATCGTCCAATGGACAATCCAATGTTTTGCCAAGGCACATACTTGTATAACAGGGTTGAGATGGTCAACTCTGGAGCCACAATGGAACCACTAGCTACCACTTATAACAACCTGAGTTTGAGTTAGCACCTCTCTCTGAGCTCCATCTGTAAAATGAGGATAGGAATAGTGCCTATCTTACAAGGGTTGAAAGACTAAATGAGTTAATATGTTCAATATGCTTAGAACAGTGGCTGACACATAATAAGCATATATAATAGTTAATAATATTTTTTAAAGTTACCTTTAATACAAAGCTTATCAGTCATTTCCAAGCATGATCATAACTAATTGATTAATTCATATAAAGTAACACTAAAATTGTATTTGAAGCAACACATCCTGTAGAAAAAACAGCTAATTTTTAAATGAGTAAAATAACAATATTTTTCTTTTATGAAATATTGTAGGCCGTGCATGGTGGCTCATGCCTGTAATCTAAGCACTTTGGAGGCCAAGGCAGGTGGATCACCTGAGGTGGGGAGTTCAAGACCAGCCTGACCAACATGGTGAAGCCCCGTCTTTAAAAAAATATATATATATATATTTTTATATATATAAATATATATATATATATATATATATTTATATATATATATATTGTTTGATTTCTAGGTGAAATCACATAGTCTTGGTATTCACATCTGTCTTCATCAGTGATAACACCAATAACTTCTCTATGAACCTTTTATTTTTCCTGATAGTCTTCTTTCTTTTCTTTATTCCATCTCATTAATTATAGCCTAAGTCTACTTGGGGCATTTTAAATAATTCCTTGCCTTGCAGATAAAAGATTAAATTATGGACTATTAAATATATGTAACTAATTAATCAGTGATTAATTTTAAATTTGGTTGAGATAAGAGATAGAGTCACACCTAACTTCAGGGATTTATGGTATGTAGATTCGTATGATTTCTTAAATATAAAAATGATTATATTTTATGAGCCTTTTAGTCATGGAAGTGGTCAAAATGGAAATAAAGGTTGGAAGTTAGAGATTTGCCAGATGACTAACAACTTGCTATTAGATTTCAATCTTTGAAATTTTAATATATTTCAAAATATTAAACTGTGAGCTCATTTCTGATTGATCCAAATAACTAATTCACAATTTCTTACTAAGAGACTAGTTGTGTATTTATTTTTTAATATACCCATGAGCAGAAGTCCCTGTAGATTTAGTCATTTGCCCTGGGATACTGACACAGAGTCCTTTAGGTATATTATAATCATTATATTAAGGAATGACTTAAGGCAAAATGTTCATCAAAGTGTAATTCTGTATCTAGGGGCTTCACCCTAGGGGCCAGGAAGGATAGAAATTGAAAATTATCTAAAATATTCCATCCTTGGTTTATAAAATAATTCTTTTTTGGGAGGGATAACATGGGGAGAAATGTTGGATATAGTATACACCTAAAGTAAAAAAAGATAAAAAATAAAAATTAAAAACTAGGGAACCAAAGTATATGTCTCAATAAAGCAGAAGCCAGGGTCATCCGTGAGAATAAGGGTAGTGGTAAAGGACTGGCCTCTGAGGAAGACTGAGAAGGTTTAGAACATGACCTGTGTTTAGATCCTGGGAGACTCTGAAGACTGTTCAGTCCAACCACCTACTTTACAGAAGAGGATCTTAAAGGACTTGCCAAAGAACACAATTTGTCAGTGACAGTGCCAACCCAGTACAACAACTTCTAAAAATATGCAAAAAGAATTCAAAACAGATGGATATATGGATTTCCAGGCATTTGTGAGGACTCTAAAAGGGTTAAAACCAAGGAATGGTGGCATTAAGTCCATACTATTCCATGGCATTCTGTGGCAATGCCAGGAGCCTATGAATGAAAGCCAAAGCTGGAAAAGGGAATGGGGAATAGACAAGATGGTAAGAGGAGCTGGTAGTAAGTCCTGGGAGGTAAAAAAAGTGTTCCGTAATAATAAATGAGAGAATGAGAAGCTGAAATTTGTCAGCTAATGAGAAAAATTCCAAGCTTAGGAAAATGGCAGCAAAATGAGAGACTGGTTGTTACGCTAATAAACAACAGAGTGGCTGCTGGACTGACTGATCAACTCAAATGACAGGCCACTGGTTTGCCCCACTTTCATCCAAAGCATCATATCTTTGCTAATGTTACAATTAGGTAAGCGGATAGAAGTGTTGCCTCAGTTGTAAAAGCAGTATCCATTGTTTTATTTAAATATGAAAATAATAATAATAAGGGCTTCCACCATAGGAATAAAGACTCAAGTAGTGAAGATTTCTTTTGTAATTAATATGCATGGGAATTTATACAGTTAATTTACATTCTCATTTACAGGAATTAACTCTAACCTACATATTGACAGAAAAGGCTCTTTAATTTCATGAGTCCAAGAAACCTATCTAAGTGTCTAATTTTTTTCTCCATTGCCTTTAATTAAAATAACTCCAGGATCATCTACCTGATAATTTGGATTTTTTTTTTAACAGGAAGCAAGTTTGCTCACCGAACACATTTGCTAAGCTTCCCTAATGACAACTCTAGATTCATGAAAATTAAAAAGAGCACAGTCTCAGCAGGAGTTAGGCCTACGCACATGAAGTTGGGATAACTGCCTGCTTGTTTTCTCCCTAAACTAGGGAGCTATGAGCTTTTGGGTAAGTCATATGCCCTCTAAACCTAGTTTTCTCAACTGAAAAATAAGGGACTGGGCCAATCTCCAAAGTGCCATTAAGGTGATTCCATTTTATACACAGTATCTCTGAAAACATTTTAGGGATTATTTTTGGAGGTAAACTTAATAGCTGGTAGTGTACATGCAGATTTAATTCCCAACTATGAAGCTTATTGGGAAAACCTATGTCATCACCTGCATCTGATAAATTAATATATTTCAAATTGATTAGCAAATTCCCCTCCCCCCAAATTGCAAAAGATAGTTTCAGTCAGAATTTTCCAACCCTCTAGAAATTTAGACACATTTTACTAGGGACTAGGGATAAGCATGAAGCTACTGCCTATCTCGCTAAGAGAACATGACACACGTCAGTGTTTGAAATGATACGCACTCAGCTATGTTAAGACATCCATGATCATGCACATTATGTATCTATGATGATGGTGACAATGATGATACTATAGACTTCTTATTTATCAGATTCTGTCTCCCTTTTTTCTTCCTCCACTCCTCCTTTTCTGTCCCTTGGTTTCTCTCCCTCCCTCCCTTCCTTTTCCCTTTGTATGAGACTATGAGCTTGATGTCTTCAAGTATATCATGACCCAATAGGAGAGACAGGAATGAATAAATACTTAGCCATAATAGACAAGGCATGCTCATACTATAGTTGTACTCAAGCCCTGTGAGAGTGCAGAGAAGGGAGAATTGATTTTGCTTGGATGGAAGATAGGGAGAACTACAGAAGCTTTACAGAGGGTACTTATTATCTTAGTCGTAAAGAATAACGAGACCTAAAATCTGTTTGGGTTGCCAAAAAAATACCCTACACAAGGGGACTTAAACAATAGAAACCTAATTTCTCACAGCTCTGGAGGCAGAGAAGTCCAACATTAACATGCCAGTAAGGTAGGTTTCTATCTGAAGTCTTTTCTCTTGCTTATAAGAAGCTGCCAGCCAGGTACAGTGGCTGACGCATATAATCCTGGGGCTTCAGGAAACTAAGGTAGGCAGATCACGAGGTCAGGAGTTTGAGACCAACCTAGCCAATATGGTAAAACCTTGTTTCTACTAAAAATAAAAATAAAAATTAACCAGGCATGGCAGTACATGCCTGTAATTCCAGCTACTCAGGAGGCTGAAACAGAAGAATTGCTTGAACCTGGGAGGGGGAAGTTGCAGTGAGCCGAGATCACACCACTGCACTCCACTTCAGCCTGGACGACAGAGAGACTCCATCTCAAATAAAAAATAAAAATAAAAAAAAAGAAGCTTTCATCTCATTGTCTCATTGTGTCCTCACACAACCTGTGTGTGTGTGTGTGTGTGTGTGTGTGTGTGTGTGTGTGTGTGTGTGTGTGT
>NW_022436976.1:13940131-14031505 GCF_009761245.1 Sapajus apella | reverse complement strand
TGTGTGTGTGTGTGTGTGTGTGTGTGTGTGTGTGTGTGTGTGTGTGTCTTATTACAAGGACACTGAGGGTTAGGGATTCAATATAGGAATTTTGGGTAGACACAAACATTCAATCCCTAACATTTATTAAAAGGTAGACATTGAATTAGTATAAGTGAGTAGCAGTGGGGTGGGTGGGTTCTGTGTTTTGCATAATAAAATTATGTTCCATACAACTAGGGTGCAGGTGGTATGTCTGGAAGTGTCAGATAAAAGACAGGAAAGGTAGAGACTAGCCTGAACTATCCTCCTCGGGAGACTGGAAGGGCATCCTTCGCATGTACAATCTTTGGCAAAGATTAACAGCAACTTTCAGTCTAGTCAATGTTCTCTCTTTACCAAACAGGAAAAAATGCTTCCGAGTTGATGTGTTCCACCTCATGTAAACAACACACTAGGAGGTGGAGATGTATTTGGGGAAAACTTGTAGCTGAACCAGAAATTTATCTATTTATTGACTTTTTTTCTGGAAAGAAACATGCCTTTAAAAAGCATGTTGCCCTATAATTTTCTCTTATCCAGCAAAGTTTTACTTAATTCAAAGGACATAATATAACAGTCAAAGGTAAGCATGCTTTTTTTTTTTCACTTTCAATCCATAACGAGTACATTAGAGATGAGCTGTTCTGTAGTTGGATTACTGCTGTGCATCACCACTCCCAGTTAAGTTTTTTATTTTTTGTAGAGAATAGGTTTCACCACTGTGCCCAGGCTGGTCTCAAACTCCTGAGCTCAAACTATCTTTCTGTCTTGGCCTCTGCAAGTGTTAGGATTAGACGTGTGAGCCACCGCATCAGGCCTCCTTCACTTTTTATCATTACTGGTGAGTCTTAATTTTAATTTGAATATTTTACAAGCCTCGTACCTATGAGAAAAGTTCCTTAAAAATGAAAGACTCAAGGCTGGGCTCGGTGGCTCATGCCTGTAATCCCAGCACTTTGGGAGGCCAAGGCTGGTGGATCAGAAGGTCGAGACCATCCTGGCCAACATGGTGAAACCCCGTCTCTTCTAAAAATAGAAAAATTAGCTGCGTGTGGTGGCTTGCACCTGTAGTCCCAGCTACTTGGGAGGCTGAGGCAAGAGAATTGCTTGAACCCGGGAGGCAGAGGTTGCAGTTGGAGTGTCACTGCACTCCAACCTGGCGGCAGAGCAAGACTGCATCTCAAAAAAAAAGAGACTCAAATGTTAGAATAAACAGCCAAAAATTTTAGTTATGAGACTAACAATTTCACATACAAATATTCTCTTAAAAAAACTTATGTAATTGGCTTCTGAGTCCTCATAGATTTAGGGAAGAAAATATTTGCAAGTCATTAACACTTACCAATAGTCTCAAATGTGGAAAAGCAAGATTATTCTGTGGTCATTAAGTTCCTGAATGTTAGGTATTTATTATTCCAAATGCAAACTAAATTTCCATATCAAAATCTAATGAGATATGAGAAGATTCTAATGCTGCATTATATTGGTAATGTGTTTTTTTACCTAGAAAGATGTTCATAAAATAGTGAATCTCATTTAGGCCATTACTTATAAGCCAGCATTTTATTAACACTTCAGCTTAGTTAGATCGGATTTATAAATCTTGTCAGTAAATATTCTCAATGTAATGTTCTGACTTCCTAATAAACTTTTTGCAATAGAAAAGGTTAGATAATTAATATGCTGTTGTTCAACCAGCAAACATTTTAGCACTTCTGGAAGCACTTTGAACATCTAGCTTCAAAACAGATAGGAAATCACAGATGTGATTAATTAATTTTTTAAAAAGTAATGAAGAGCATAATACATTTTGTAGAATGTGTTCTTTAATGGTCAATAATAATAAGGCATCCAGAAGTAAGTATTTTGACTCATTTCATCCCTTTTGATTACAATTTAATAATTAGTGGTGTCATTTCTTACTGAAGTAAAAGATCAGATATGGCCTTATATAATTTATAATAGTATGTGTTGAGCAGTCTGATGCTTTCCTGGTGCTCACTTGTAGGAGAAACTGACTTAAAAAATAAGCTCACAAATTAATTCCTAATTACACAATTTGAAAAGGGTTATAAAGAAAATTCTCAGAGAACTATATCATAAAAGAAAATGAAAGATAACACATTTATGTTTGGTAGGGGAGTATGAAGAAGTCTAAGATTTCAAAGAATAAAAAGCAGTAGTCAAAGAATGAGTGGGAAAAACCATGGCTGGCAGATGAAATAATTTGCGCAAAGGTTCTGAACGAGGTCAGTAATGAAATCCCTGTTGTCTGTATTCTTAAAAACATATTTTTCTGTAACCAAGTCCAAGAATAGTCCCTGTCTTTTCAATGTCAAAAACAACTGCAGATGAAAATTCCAAAACTGACTATCAACAGTGTTCACCTGGAACCCTCCACTTCAGAGAGACTGGTGATTTGGGGTACAAAGGTCATCCAATCAAGTCCCTTCTCTTTACTTCCTGCCATTGTCCTATGTTTTGCCTTTATCATCATTAACTCTCCAATTTCTGTTTGGCACACACTTTTGTTTTGCACAGAAACCTGCTGTATACCCAATCTGCAGCTTGTTTTCAGAAAATAAAGTTCTCCTTCTGCCTCTGTAGATTTCACTGGTCTTTTGTTAGCACTAATTACAGTGAGTGGACCAAAAGTAATATGAGTAAATTGATGCAATAAGCAAAATGTTGGATGCATACACCTTAAACATCCCAATTCACAAAGATAAATAGCAGGTGCATCAAAACTTTGAAATGGTTATATCAGAATGTAGCGTAACTTCAACTGGTGATTTTCCTTTTTAATATAGCAAATTCCACTATTCTCCCAACTACTACAGTACACAAAAGCAATTATTCTACTGGTGAAGATGCTTGAAAGCTAAAAATTACAACTTAAAAATAATGAAATATTATTTCCTAAACATGAAATTAAATATGATAATATGTCTAATTTTTTAGCCTTGGCTTCTTATATTTTGTATATAAAATCTCCATTAAAATTCCTATTTTAGGATAAACACAAACATTAGTGGTGACTTTCAATTAAAGACTGCATTTAAAATAGTTTAGTAATAGCTCATACATTTATTTTGCACTCAAATATGAATATTACTTTGAAAATCTAAATGGATACCTATTAGCTGCTGCCTAGTATAATGAAAGTACAGTCATATTTTCCTTACTTTATCAATAATTTCTTGTTTGAGAATTCTTTTGGGAATATTTACATTCCTTTTAAGAGTGTAATTCCTTAACTGTAAGAATCAAGCAGGCCGGGCGCGGTGGCTCAAGCCTGTAATCCCAGCACTTTGGGAGGCCGAGGCGGGTGGATCACGAGGTCAAGAGATCGAGACCATCCTGGTCAACATGGTGAAACCCCGTCTCTACTAAAAATACAAAAAATTAGCTGGGCATGGTGGTGCGTGCCTGTAATCCCAGCTACTCAGGAGGCTGAGGCAGGAGAATTGCCTGAACCCAGGAGGCAGAGGTTGCGGTGAGCCGAGATTGCGCCACTGCACTCCAGCCTGGGTAACATGAGTGAAACTCCGTCTCCAAAAAAAAAAAAAAAAAAAAAAAAAAAAGAATCAAGCAAACTATTTAGAAATACTTCTACATACTAATTGATTAGCATGGTATATTTCTCTTGAATGCTTTATGTTAATTATGGCGCCTGTCCTCTACTTATAAAAATCTGTTTGGATCATGTTATATTCTATTGTAAATGCCAAGTTTAGCATACTGGTTACATTTTTGAAAGTCAAAACCTCATCTTCCCCATGTCTTATGTTATCTATTTTTTTTTTTTAAATTAGGACTTAAAAAGAAACTATTATTTTATGTTGTTCTCTATTATTTCAATTCTTTCCTGTGTAAATACTTCATAAACTAAAATTTTGGAATCCACTAACTCCAAAACTGTTGTCATTTTGATAGCAAACCTTAACCCAAGCCAATTTCAGTTTAGGAATAGCTATGAGGGTAAATTATGATGAAAGTGGAATGGCTTTTCTTTCTCTCCAAGCTAGTCAACACAGTATTTTCTGTTCTCGTTTCCTTTCCATCTCTAATCTCTGCTTCCCTGACTCCCACATTCAATTTTCAAAATAATGGATTAGAAATCCCCTTTTCTTTAAGCTTTGATCTAAAGGGTTTGATTCTTAAAGTGTGACTAACATCTTGCTAAGACTTTACAAGGCCTCAAACCCAGTTTGTAGTACTTTCCTTCTCTCTGTGGGACACATTTTTTTACAGTTCAAAAACAAATCTTTAGGTGATCAATTTTCCAATTAAGGTTGAAAATACACCAAATAACTAGAAATGGTGTTTGATGTTTCAAGGTGAACCTGAACTTCATTTCATTTTAAATGTTTTTTAAGAGGCAAATGCTTCATTTATTGAATTCTTCAGTTTATGGAGACCTTAGAGTTTGCATAAACAAAAATTTGAACTGAGAAGATAGTAAAGCAAGCGATTACTTATTATTTTTATTACATAAGAATCTCAATGAAGAATAATAATTTTAAAGTAATAGAATAATTCAGCAAAATTTGGTGTCAATCTTCGAAAGTTAACTGTTAAGTTTCAACTTTCTTTCATTTTTACTTAAATGAAGGCAAAATAAATGTAATCTAATATAAAATTTCCTAATAAAATATGTTTGTATATAAATCAGAAAATCATAGTCACTAAATAGCTATTAATTACACTTTCATACATTTTTACAGCTTGACAAAAAAAACCTCATTCATGTAAAAGAAAAATCCAGATTTTCTTGTAACTTTTAAAAGTACATATAACTAGGTAAATATTTTACACTTTTAATTTTAAATTTTCAGGCAAAATAAAATTTTGTAAAGTCTTACACAGTTAGTTTAGTTTTAATTTTTATTTTCTCTAAAAGTTCTACTGACTTTTGAGAAGTGGTATTTTATAATGATTAAAATAAAGACTCTAGAGGCTGGGTTTGAAACCCACTGCCACCACCATCTACTAGCTAACAGATATTTTAAGTTGTTTACCTCACTATCTCTCAGTAAGGTATAGACTTAACATTATATATCTTTTGAGTTGTTGTGAAGATTAGTTGAGTAATATAGAAAAAGTAGTTACAATGTATCAGATACAAATAAAGTATAAGTATTAACTATTATTGTCAAACAATCCAGATTATATGATAATGTAAATTGCCTAAGAAAGACTGCCAGACTTTCCCAGTCCTGCTTCACTATTTTCCTCTGTGGCACAGGACTCTGATTTGAACTTCATAATATTAATAAACTTTAACCCACAAATTTCCTTTTTAGAAAAAGAGATCTAAAATGGACTAATAGGAAAGAATATCATCTGGGCCTTAAGGTCAAAAGCATTAACCACTAATTAAAATTTTAGATTGTTTTCTTCTGCTTCCATGTCTTCCCATTTCATGCTTTACAAAATATTTGTATAGTGAGAAGAGTATTACATGCTGTGGTTCAGAGAATAGCAGGACAATCAACGATTTCTCTAAGAACTGAAAATGCCTTGGCTGAGAGTTTCCTGAAATTAGACAAGCTGCTTTACATATAATATTGGTCTCACGTGTTGACTCATTCTTAGGGGAATAATGTTGTACTTACACATTACAGAGATCTCTGGGATCATTAAAATGTTTGAAAATGATCAAAGAAAATCAATAAAGTAAGTAATTTGGCTGATAACCCCATATCTCTGTGTGCCCTTTGCACTGGAAATGAAATCTGTTCTCTTTGTTTACTTTGGAGCAAACCTGGCTCCTGGCTTAAAAACTCTGATCATAGTCCTCTTAATATTTGTCTGCATCATAAGGCCAGCTGTGACCTCCAGAGGTTTAAATGCAGTTGCATAACCACTGTCCTATGAAATAATGAAATAGCTGATGTTTTAACAGGAAAAAGAATAAGAAGCAGTGGGAAGACAGTGAATACTCTTAGAAAATCTATCTACGACCATGACAAATCAAACGACTGTATAGACCTAGGCTGGTCATGTTGCCAGATCATAATGGTTTATTGTCCACTTTAGGCTGAGGAATGACCAGAAAGAAAAAAAAAGATTGAGAACTGAAACAATTTAATTCCATTTGTCTGTGGGAAACAATACTGGAAACAGTCATACTCTCCCAACATTAAGTTAAATAATACAGGGTGCAGGACCATTTTTCTGTCCTTTGGCTAAATACAAAGTTTGGTTTTAAAAAATCATAGGTGCTGGCTCTAGGAAATGCTTGTCCTTGGAGATAAAACACATTGCTTATCAAAAATCGCTTCAAGACCCTGTTATTCTCTGCTCACCCATACAAAACTCTTAGGCTATAACTCTGCCCTGTTCCACCCAATTACCAACTTTGCAAAATCTACCTTAAAATCACCCACTGCAGACAGTAAAATCTCTAAATATGCTTTCTCATTTTCCTATTTCGAGTAACTACAAAGAATCTGTAAAATCCGTGTTCCTCCTTACTAAACTAAATCTTACCTTTACTTGATCAGCAAACTTTTCTAGTAATCTACAGTTCATTAACATCTAATAACAGGTAAATTATGAGTAAATATAATAACTGTTTTATGAACTATAGAATTTTCTCAAAAGTTTACATCTGTGTTAAACTTCAGCTTTTCTCGATGAAGTGGCATTTCTCTTAGAAACATACAAAACTAAATAAAAAATAAAACTAAAATAAACTTTTGAGTATGAATAAACTTATTAACAGTTTTTATATTAAAATTAGCAGCAATGTAAAATTTGGAATTTTTAATATAAATATTTTCAACTTGACTTTTTATAATTCAATTATCATTAATTATATAATCAAATTTTATTATTAATAATTATTCTGAATAAGAAAATTTATAATTATTAGAGATCATCTCTAATTTTATTTAAAATTTTATGTTTTAAAGTTTCATAGGAAAATTTCCAAGAATTTGGGGCTATTCTGAATAATGAACTTTCATAGCATTTAAAAAATTCCTTGTTATTATCTCTGACAGACTTTAAAGTTCCTTGGTTATGTCTAAGAGTGAAGATGATTTTATTTAAAAAACAGTTTTTTTCCTATCCTAGCATATGTTCATTGTATATTTCATTTCTTAACTGTAAGTGAGATGCCCAAAAGAAAATGTCTTGTTCATTAATTAGTAATTATAATAGTTTTGAGCTTCCGATCTTTCTTCTTACATGGAAAATGCAAAAATACACATGGTATTTTAGCCTTTGGCCTGCTTATTTTCTAATTTAATAATACAAAACCATTTTTAAATGAATAAAACAGTTTTATGCTCATACATTTTCTTCTTTAGTAGTACAGAGTAAATGACTTATCACTCACTCTGGTCCTGATAAGTAAACTTAGTGAAAACTTTTCTCCTCATAGGTCTAATATTTAGCTTATTTTGCACAGTAATTTCCCATTTCATATACATTGCAACTGATTTTTTCACCAATTTAATTCTTGTTGATGCACTTACCATCTAAACTGTTTTTTTAAAATAAAACAAATTTTATTTTTAACATGTTCTATGTAAATTTATTATTTTCATTTACATAAAGCACTTTTAGTTGATATAACCTTAAAAAAATAAAAATTTTAATGTATACACACACACACACACACACACACACACACACGCAGAATCCAGTCTTAAGTGACAAACATTCTTCTATTTAACTATTGCATGACAACTGAAATATAAATAAAACAGAAATAGTGATTTTGGGATAGCCAACATAGAATATTGGAATTTAAATAACATAATGACAAAAATAAAGTCATCTAATTCTTTGAAGGACTAAAGTAACTTTTAAAAATGCACTTAAAAATTCTGTCTGATTGATTCTCTGTTTCTGAAGAATAAAAAAACAGACATGGAATTGTAGGCTATCACCCAAGGATCTAAGATTGTAACTAACAAAACAAATCAATCCTCAATTTTAAAATATACACAAGGAAAGTTTAAGAAATACAACACACACTTTCTATACTAGCCTCTGCTGACAAAAACCACATACATGTATGTCCCTGTTTTTGCTTGAAAATTGATTTTATATAATTTGAGTACTTCCTCCTATTTTACTATTGCAAACACCCAAGACTGTCAACTAATTTATCTCAACTAAAAAATGAACAACCACAAGACTCTGTTAACCATGTATTTATTCAATGTATTACAGAGTTCAAAGTTTTGATGCTACTCTAGAACCTAGATGTTTTAGTACATAGTTAATCTGGACTAACGGTGACCATATTAACCTAACTGCGATTCATTCAATGACTCCAGTTTTATGGAAATAATATGGCATAGTTTCCATCATATAGATATCAACAGCTCTAAATTATTTGTTTATGATTTAGCAACTATATGGTGCACAATTATTTGGTGAGTGTCTCACATGATAAGGAACGTCATCTTCTGAGGGCCAAACAAGCTAAGACTTAAGTCTTTTCAACTGTGTGCCTACTGTATGCCTGTATTAGTTTCTCAGGCTTCCATAACAAAATATCACAGACTGGGTGGCTTAACAACAGAAATTTATTTTCTCACAGTTCTGGAGGCTGGAAGTACATGATCAAGATGCTGGCAAATTAGGTCTCTGGTGAGGGCTCTATTCCTGGCTTGCAGATGGCTGCCTTCTCTCTGTGTCCTCACATGGCCTTTCCTTCGTGTGCACATACAGAGTGTGCTCCAGTGTCTTTTCTTCTTTTGTAAGGACAACAATCCCATCAGATCAATCAGACCAGAGCCTCATGCACATGACCTCATCTAACCCTAATTATCTCTCAAAAGCCCCATCTCCATTTACCATTACATTGGGAGTTAAGGCTTGGACACAGAAATTTTCACGGAGGACATACTGCAGTCCACAACCATTGAAGCACAGCATATAAATTTGACTGTGTCTTTTTCTTTGTCTCTTATAAAACATCTTTATGAGCAGGAATTCAGCAGAAGTCATCTGTGCAGTTTTCTAAGAAAATCAATAACAAAATAAAAGCCAAAGATTCATCATAATGAAAACTAGTTAAATAATAAACATAGATACTGAATAATTATCCAGCAGGAAAAGAACTATTGAGCTGCAAAATTTCTCTGAACACTGACCATAATACACTTAGCATGAAGAATGCAAAAAATGCATTTAAAATATTGTTTAATGGTAAATGTTGAATGTAAAAACTGTATCAAATGAAGTTTGGCAAATTAAAAAACAAATTACTAGGTATGTATTCCTACTGCAGGGTACAATTTTATACTAAATAAAATAATCTCATACAGATTGAATTCATTGAGATTTCAGGACAGTGTCTAGGAGACTTATTTTTTTATTTTCAGAAACTAAGAAGACTTAGATTTTTTTAAAAAGCTGAAGAAGAGAAATGCTTAATTCAGAATGAAGAATCACATAACTGATACCTTTGTCTGATTGTTTCAGAAACAGCAAATGCTGGCTTCAAACACAGCAAAGAACTGGCTTTGCTTACTCTAGGGCCATATGTAAACAAGGTTCAAGGACCACCTAATACAGAGATCCATCAAAACAAATGCTGGAAGTCAAACTAGAAGTTGCTACATGTTTTACAGAGGGTTTTCATTCTCTTTTTATATTAGTTGGTTTAATGAGGTATAACAACATTATATTGCTGCTTTAAATACATGTTAGATCTTTACATAAGTTGTAATATCTGGCTATTCCTCTGCCCATCTATTCTCTCATTATCTCTTATCTAATCCTAAGGCTCACACCTGAATTTCTATGCCCACTGAAAGTCTAATAAGCAGTATTTGACCACTAGAAGAGATGTATTACTTTAAAGAAAACTAAAGACACACTTAAGTTTCTCAACAACCCTCAATCAGGCCTGCCTTACAATGAAACTTATAGCAGATTTAGAAAAGAAGTAAACTTATAAAATGTTTCCTTTGTATGATGAAAAAATTTAGTATAAGTTATATGATGAATTAAAATAGCTGATATTTTATTATCTCCCCTGTTTATAATTTAATTATGTTCTAAAAATTTCAGAAGTCTAATGATAATGAAGCTCCATGGTCTTTATAAGTGTGACCTTCAACATTAAAGTGCGATATTTTAAAAACTGCCAATTTAGCATAAATACCAGAGTTTTGCTATTTTACAAGAAACTTAGCAACCGGCAATAACATATGCTATAACTCCAACCATGAGCCTATAAAATGGGAGAAAATAGCATTTAAATTCAATGAACTACTCATACTGGGAAGATACTAAAAACAGTCTAGGTTGGTAATCATGCTGGCTTTGTAACTTTTTGCTAATGATGGTGTAACTGAAAAGCTTTTAAAGTAAGGTTTTTGCTAGCTGCATACTTATGAAAGAAAACTGAAGTGTCACATCTTATTAAGGTAACAAACAAAATATTATGTGCATACACACATATATTTTTATGTTCATATTTAGTATCATGATATATTTATATTTACTTATAAGGTTGTTTTTACTTAATTATTGCTCATTTTATTGCTGAAGGAGTAATACAGAAAGTCAAATGAATCCAAATATCTCTCAATAAATGCTAGAAATATTTAAGAGGCAAGCAACTTCAGCAGTAAAATAGTATATGAAATGATTTTTAAAAGAATGTTCTGCTATGTTGGCTGAATGGCAACTGCTTTTGATCAAAGCAAAGTCAATAGATAAGGGGAATAAAGATGCATATCATAAACAACTACCCTTATGCGAATTGCCATCTTTTTGTTCTGTTGTACAATGCTTATCGTTTTTCACTGTTTTTATTTTTATTTATTTTTTGTCTTCCCTTTAAAAGTACTTTTATATAAGTATAAAACATCATACCATGTGTTTTGTATTTGCTACAAGGTGAAATGAAGCTATTTAATCAGCTCTACTGATCATGGACATTTGGTCATTACAGTTTTCAGACTCTATATGCTTGTTCTTTATTTGATACTGTGCTCCACAGAGGCTATTTGAGCAAAGATTGTTAATGAAGAAAATTTTAAAATAAAGTATAAATCCATCTTCTGTTTATTGGGCCCAGCCCTCTTTTTAGAATATGATTTGTTGACAGAGCATAATTAATGATTTAATTAAAAGGCAATTCAGAATGTGATGAAGATACAACTTTACATTCTGTCTCCCACCAATTTCTTCTAACTTAATTTAGTGAGAAAAATCTTCCCCTTGCTGCTGGATGAAACATTCAGTATGCTTCTTGACTTCTCTGCTCATTCATAAAAAAGAGGCAGTCATTGTGTCACCCTCTCACCCTCTCAATTCACTAAGGAACAATATCAAGTCTAAAATATTGGTTAAGGATCTGGTTTTAATTTTGCGTTAAGCTACCTTTTCCCTGGACTCAGACCTGTTTCACGTTGGAATGTTTACAGTATGACATGAGAGGAGAATGTGGTTAGTTTCTCTCTGTTTCTCAGGTTTATATTTTCTCTTTCTCCCACTTTTCCTGCCACCCTTTGACAACCAGAGTCTGATCCATCCCTGTAGGAAAGTGTGGTATTGATAGGAGTGATGAGGAAACAGGAAAACTCTAAGGGAATTATGTTAAAGATAGTTGACTGTCTCTGGATCTAGTAGACTCTTATAAGTGAACAAGGAATGATGCTATATGGATAAAATTTTTAGAAGATCAGAAAGATTACAAAGTAACATGACATATTTGATTTTAGTTTATAAAATATGTACATTTATAAAATATGTATGTTTGGGTATAGAACCAATGACTTTGAGGCTTCTGAGTGCTCCAAGAATTGGCCGGCCGGCCTGCCTGCCTTCCTTCCTTCCTTCCTTCCTTCCTTCCTTCCTTCCTTCCTTCCTTCCTTCCTTCCTTCTTTCCTTCCTTCCTTCCTATAAACCACATTCATATGCATCTCTTTTGTGTTTTCAGATTTGGTTTCTTCCATGGAGAACATAAAATTCTGAGTGCAGAATGCTTATAAATTTTGGTTTGATCCCCTTAGTAGGCTGAAAGCCCCTCCAAAAGATGTCTATGTCCTAATCCCCAGAACTTTCCAATTGTTACCTTACATGGCAAAAGTAACTCTGTAGATATAATTAAGTTAAGGATTGTGATACTGGAAGATAATCTAGGGTTATATGGTTAGGCCCAATGTAATCATAAAAGTCCTTATAAGATAAAAGCAATAAGGTAAGTGTCATTCATAAAAGGAGATGTGACCACGGAAGCAGAGGCCTAAATGATGCGATTGCTGGATTTTATGATGGAAGAGAGCTGCAAGCCCAAAAATATGGAAAACCTTCGGCAGTTGGAAAAGGCAAGTAGAAGATTCTATCCTTGAGCCTCCTAAATGATATGGCCCTTTGACACCTTAATTTTAGACCTTTGACCCTGATTTTGAAACTCTGATCTCCATAACTTTAAGATAATAACTTTATTTTTTCTTTATAAAGAAAATGTATTTGTGGTAATATGCTACACAACAGCAGGAACCAATATATCTTTTTCTCTGAATCTTTTCAACAATAATCACATCCACAACTAACTTGATAGACTCTTGTAGGAGGTTGAGTTTGTTTATTAAATAGTCCCATTTAGTTTTATAAGACAAGAATACTTTTTTCTCTTTTGGCTTTGTATCTCATTGCTTAGCACAATATTAAAATTTCTATTTATAAAAACAAATTGTCATTTGTAAACAAATACAACTACTCTTTGTAAGTATGTAACTCTAACAGTAGAAAGAAAAATGGCTGGACTTATAGTCTGTTCACCAGGGGCATTTTTTTTGTGCTATGACATAACCTAGTATGTTTTTAAAAAGAAATGGTGCCAGACCCCCATTCAAAGCAGTAATGGCATAAAGATTTGTTATAAGACTTTTTACTGTAAATTCACAATAATGTGACAAAGCTGTGTATCTCCGTCTGTCTATCTGTCTGGTCTGTCTTTAGTTTTCATCACAATAGTTAAAGATAATAAATTCAATCCTTCCTGCTTCCAAACTGTTCTCTATATTACAGCCAGAATCATCTTTCTAAAACATATATCTGATTTTATGTCATTCCCATCCTTAAACCCTTCAACTAATCCACTTTGAGAATAAAAACTGGATTGTTTGATGCAAAAATACATGAATTTTTAAGACGTGTTTCTTCTTTCAAACTTCAGTAGAAGTAAAATGCAATCGTCTGATTATAGGAAGTAAGTAATGAGAAGACCTTGTCAAAATGCATAAATTATTTTATTAAAAAGGTCTTGAGGGTGCAGTGCAGTGGTTCAGGCCTATAATTCCAGCACCCCCAAAAGGCCGAGGCAGGAAAATTGCTTGGTCCCAGGAGATTGAAACAAGTCTGGGCAAGAAAGCAATACCTCAACTCTACCAAAAAAAAAAAAAAAAAAAAAAAAAAAAAAAAAAAAAAAAAAAAAAAACTTAAAAAATAAAGAGAAAGGTTTTGAAATGAAGAGAAAATTGACCGAAAAATAAAAACAATGTTAGAGATCAGCAATGTTCACTGAAGTCTTCCTTGGGATGAGGAAAATCTGAAGATAGTTCCAAGCATAGAGAAAGATGTAATCACACAAGTGATGGCAAAAGAGCACCAAAGGCATGGATAGGGAAAGGAAGGAGGAAAGATGGAGTCCAGTGTTTCATAGTCAAGAAAGGGAAATTCTGAGCAAGTTAATATGAAAGGTCTTTAACTCAGTAAAGAAAGTTGCTTTTCATAACAGAAGAGAGGGCAGTAAGTTTACTAAGAGCAGAAGATTTTTGGAAACATTTAATGGAAAACAAAATACAAGATTCATAAGAGATGCCAGATGGCAGTGAAAACCTAGATATAACTAAGATAAATATGACTTTGCCCTAGAATAAGTAAGTTCTAAACTTAATTTTTTGAGCAGGAGAAACAATCGGATAACTTTTCTAAAGTTATTGCATTCAGTTGAAGAAAATGTAAAGAAATAAGAAGGTAAGTACAAGAAAAACAATAATGGCAAAGTGAAAGAACATTTAAGAACAGTAACACTAATGCAGGGTCAAAAAGATTCATTACTTGTAAGCTACATCAAAAAAGTTACTAGACAAAAGGATTGGGAGCTTGGTCTCAGTGGTATATTTGACATCTCACAGTTAAATTTTCCTATGTTTCATTCTATACTATAGCACAGTGGAAAGCTGAGATATGTTGGAACCCTCAAATTCAATTTGAGGAAGCAGTGACCTAGGAACATGCGAAATGAAAATTTCACTGTCTACTTCCCCAAAGTTCTTTGTTCATGGGCATGGCTCATTACATAGGAAAAACTTCAGTAGATACTGTTAACTCTCTTGGCTTAAGTTACTCATACTCAATTTCAGATATCAATTTTCAATCCCAGCTATGAAATAAATAGGCTGGGAGAAAACATAAACTTAAATAATAAGGTTTTAATTTCCAGGATTAATGGATTATGCCTCAGAAATGACAGATTCCAAATTTCTTCCCATTGCCTTGAATGAAAAACTAAAATAGAAATTTGACTAAAGAAGACAGTAATACATTTAGAATAAGAAGCCCATCAAACGTTTCAACAGAAAATTGGCTGACCCAGAGCAATGGTAGATTAGAGATTGATTTACTACTTCCAAAGTTTGGATAAATCTTTAGACACAGTTGTGAATAAAGTACCAATAGGATTTTCAGTGTTCCCTCTATATCAAAGATAAATGGTCCATTAAAATACAGATACAGATTTATATATATGCCAATTTCCTGTTTCATATCACAAATTCAGGTAAACACTTAGCTACTTAATACAAATCCAAGAAAATTTAGAATTGTAAAAGGTTCAGGCTTGATTTATATAACTTCTTTGGGAAACCAGTTTTTCAGATAAGAAAATTTCCTTTCTTATTAGGTCTGTATACAATGATTTAAATGAAATATCTTTACGGTGAGAAATAATCACACATTTTCTTAAAAGTGGGTTATAATGAATCAACTGATTGAAAGACTACATTGAAATGATAACACAGGAGGGAAATGAACTTATACTGAGAATATTATAAATTTCATTATGTAAAATTACCACACTGAAGCTTTCTGAAACCATACTTATAAATAGAATGTTCTGTTATAGAAACTTCATGGTAAGTCCTACTTATACTGTGAGGCCAACGTAACTACTAGAGTATAAGGTCTTATTTTGGAAAAACATTGTATTGAACAACATCAAAAAAATTAGCCTGGGAAAAGTATGATAGATGCACAAAAGTTTTTTTCAGGAACTTTTTACATTAAATTTTAAAATATGCTAAACACTTTTACCTACTTAAACCCAAGTTTGATATGTTTCTTTTGGCTGGATTTCTAGTCTCATTTCAAAGAAAAGCTAATTTTAGAGTTTTTTAGGCAAAAATATGTCATATCTATTGTGGTTTGGATTAAAAAATGTTTTCCTACCCATAGAAACTCTGAAGCTAGTCTTTCTTCTCAAAAACTAATTTGTTTTGTTTACTTAAATAAATCACTTTATCAACAGTCTTATAAACATTACATATATATTAGAAAAATGACTATGTAGAATGACACAGACTTAAGTGGATATATGTACATATGTGCACATATATGTATATAGGTACACCATATATACATCCACTATGTGTGTATGTATATATCTATATATACATATACACATCCACTATATGTATATTTGCACATATATTATATGTGCATATATATGTACATGTATACATGAACATATATAATATATATGTTCATATATAATATATATTATATGATATGAATAATATATAATGAATATATAATGAATAATAATATAATATATAATATGAATAATATAATAACATATATAATATATATGTTTATGTATACATGTACATATGAACACATATACACGGATATATACATATATACACTTAATAAGTCTGTGGCTTCACATGGCCACTTTTCTTCAAAGCTAAAAAAAAATCATTTGGCTACGCCTTTATTCTATTCTATCTATTTCCTGAAATCTGTGGTTATATTTGCCAAACTCTGCCTAATAATTTTTTTAAGTACAGCAGGTTTTCTAGAGAATATAATCTTCAGTAAAAATCAAAGCTTTCAGGACAAAAAAACATCAAATTTACAGCTGAACATTTTCTAGAACATCTTAATGGGTCAGTAAAGTAACTGGATGAGCCATTACAAATAATATTTTTAAAAGTCACCTTGCACTGTGCCCTCAGGTACACATAAATCCATAAGATGAGATGTTTTATAACAACTGATTCAGAGTTTCTGATTTTTACCAGCAAATATGGTGTTCATTCTTTGCATGATTATTTCAGTTCCATTAACTCTTAATATGCTCTCCTAAGTTCATTAGCGTCATCTTCCATGAGACATTTCCTTTAGTTTGCAATTTTTCCTATTTTTTCTCAGGGTCATTTGAGTACTTAAAGAATCATACCATTACACTGGCAAATATGACATATATGCAATATGATTAATTGGTTTGGAAGTAAATAAAAAAATAATCGTTTATGATTTATAATGTAACCCTAGCCTTGGAGAATATATCAAAATGGCTCATTTCTGTTTATATTAATAAAAAAATATTTTATATCATTTCAATGACATAACTTGATTAGCAGAAGAAATAGATGATAATTTAGAGAAATTGCTTTACAGAGTTGATGAATATATAAGGAATTGCTAGTTAAAGAAAGCATACTTTATGGGAGATTACAGTAGACCTTAGGAATCAGATATCTTGACCTCCTTAGGAATTTGGAGAGATATTCCAAGCCCCAGAACTGAATAAAAGCAGAACAATGAACTGAGCCTCCTAATTCTACACATGTTGTTCTTTCCATAACACCTTACAGCTTAAGCTAGGTATTAATTTTAATCTATGTTTGCCACAGGTAAACAACAATTTCTAACTTTTTTTTAACTTCACACATTTACTTCTTCCTACTAAAAATACAACTCTACTTAACAGATTCTAATATTAAAGTTGTCTTATCCTGGTTGCAATGAGTCAATAACTTCCCAGGTAAGCAAGTGACATTATCAGACAAGGTTATCATGTGTAGTAAACAGGTGAAATTCTATTACCTTAATCTCATTTCCACATAAACACATTTTCAACTAAACAAAGTGTAAAATAATTTAATGACCTGGTTATGTAGACAAATTTCTTAATATGACAGTAGCAAGCCAAGAATAACAAGCTTATAGAAAAGTAGAGGTGATATTAAACTTTAAAACTATGTTGAATAGTAAAATACAGCTCCAAGAAGATAAGGAAAAAAATAAAATCTTTGCTATTATTTCTCTCCATTTTATCTGAGAGTTTTTTTTATTCCAAAGAAGATTGAGGTTAATGGTTCAGAGAAACAGAAGGAAGGCTCATAAATAAAAAATATGTCATCTAATTCTAAACATGTGATAAGTACAGTGGACTCATACTATAAGCTCTTTCTTTCGACACCTACAGAGATGAGTAGTGTTAATAAAAATTTTTCCTAAAACATGTTTACAGAGACTTATTAAATTTCAGCTGATTCTATGGTATCTTTTTGAGAAAAATGTTATAATAATTGTTTCTCCTGCAGATCCTTTTCATATCCCAAAAGTATAAATATATATTATTATTTCTTCATCTTTTTATTTGCTTCAGAAATTTCACTTGTTCTTAGTGTGAAGGCAGAGTAGATTTGAGATTTTCTTTAATTCCTTCTTAAGATCAAGACCACTAGGAGAAAATTAAAACTCATAAATTTCAGTGATCAGCTCCTAACAGGCTTTAAATAATCCACCCAACATTTGCATTGACAAAGAAGAATGCATTTAAAAATGTTTTAAAAATGTTTAAAATTTTAAAATGTTTTAAAAAAATTAAAAATGAGCAAAACATAGAACAATGGGAAAAACTGGGGTTGGCTTATATATTTAAAAGGCTGAAAATATCATTGAAGATTCTTAAAATAAAATTATTAAACCTTTTTTACTCAGTGTGTTCCTCCCACCAAGCATGTAGATAATAGAATGAAAGCATGGATGTTCTTATTTAGAAATCCACAGTATAGAATTTCCATTATTTATCCTGAAAGGAAAGCAAAAATTTAAATATGAAAACTTTTAGAACTTGTCCTGGCTGGGGAAACATGAGGGATAATGCAACTGTAAAACATGAGGAGAGTAATTTTCGGTCCAACGTGGAGACAAAAGAGAAATATACATATGCAATTTCCACCAGCAATGTAAAGAATGATGTGTATAAAAATTATATACAACACACAAATACTTTGTTTCCTGTGACATACAAGATTGTAGCTTCATGTTTGGCTGTGACACTTGGGAATAATTCTTTTAATTATAGATGTATAGTCAGTAAAGTGAATGCACTTGACAAATTGATAGGTTTAAGTAAAAACAAAATATTAAAGGGATGGAAAAGTAAGAAAGAATATTTCTTAGGTTTGCTGTTTATTTTATGTTAGCCATGGTAATTAACTGCTCACTGTGGAAGAAAAAATGATTTTCCAGCATTAGCCACTTTTCAATGCTGACTTATTATTTTTAAAAACTTCAGTTTATTCACAAATAAAAAATACTATAAACAAGAAACAACTTTCTTCTCTGAAAGGGCTATATAGTTAACTCAATTACTTCAAAGTAAGCAATTCCATTAATTTTGAAATTTAGGAGGATATTGTTTATCCTCTGAATGAATATACTTAGAAATAAGGCACATTTGAAAAATGTAAAAAATCCTGTACACCTGGTTTTCACAACTTTTTACCCAGTTTTCACTTTTCCTGGTCATTTTTACATTGTAAAGATAAGATTTGTGATTTTCTATCCATAAATTCCAAAAATTTATAATTTACAAATAGAAACATGTTCATAATCAAGATACAGTCAAAAAATAGAGGTATTATCTTTGGGAACATGAAAACAAATAGAAAAAAAGAATGTATGAAATAGTTATTATCTCCTGCTGCATACATTATTTGGTTTCCTGGCTTTAGTTTTGACTTAGGGAGTAGAAGAAAAAGTAATTACATTAAAGTTTTAATTATATATATAAATATGCACATTTCTTAGGCTCTAGAGGATCTTGAACATGTGATTCATAATATGGGGTTGGCTATTCAAACTTTCTAAGCTTCAGTCTTCTCCCCTCTACAATGCGGGTAACAATAATGCTTATCTCACTGAAATGTGAAGATTAAGTCAGGTAACCAATAAAAAGCAGCTAGAGATAAAGAGTATTAGCTATTATAGTTATAATTTTAACATTTATTTTAGCATCTCATTCTAAGTTTAGAGAAATTAAGCATTTGGCTTATTTTTTCTTCTTCTCAAAACACAGCAGAATATATCTGAATATCATGAAAAAATCCATTAATACAATTATACCAATATGCATAAAGTGCTGTTTATTAAATCAATTCGTTTTAAATTTTAATAAGTATTAGAAACAGTGTTAGACATAGTATGACATTTAAAGATGATAAAATACAACATGGTTTCACAAACACATCAGCGTTTAATAGTGACTAAGATAAAAACCACTTAGGACAAATGATTAATAATGAATGTTAATTTCTTCTCTTTTGCAGCATAAAATTTGGAAGTTCTCATCATTTGCAGTCATGGAAACGTTTTTGTTCCATAAAAATTTTTTCTTGATATGAGTAAGAGATTTACTGACTTTCCAACTGAGCTTCTGGGTGTCACGGAAAGAGGAATTGTGGAGAATGGCAAAGATGATTATCCAATTTCCTGAAATATTTGTAGCAGGAATTTGCATGTACATACATCCTTGTCCTCCTACATAGGAGATAATTAACAAGAAGGTAACAGATGTTTCCTGAGCACCTAACTATGTGCTAAGTTGTTTCCACTTAGGTGATGATCATTAAGTTGTTATAGTAATTCTGTAAAGAGGGATTACTTCACAGAAAAAAAAAAAAAAAAAAAAAGGATTCAGAGTTGTTAATATGAAGAAGGTCACAGAGTACCTAAGTAGCTGAGTGAAATTTTAAATTCATTTATGTTTTATTCCACATTCCATGGTCTATTCATAACACAAACGTATTTAACTTCTCCATTTTCATTTTCCAACTTAAGCACTATTAGCAAAGTAGACCTACTTTTCTTCACTTCTTTTTATGTTTAGGATATTGACAGCTCAGAGTTGTACACTTTTACTTTTTTTTTAAATCTACTCCTTTGGCTTATTTTTCTCTTACATAATTATATGAAAATGTAAAGTAGTAATAATCAGAGTTCTTCATGTATATTTTTTATTATAACTTATTTTTCCAAAATTCATTTTTTCCATAACATATCCACGGTTTTCACATTTTATTTTCTAATATCTTACTTTTTCTTCTTCCCACCATGTTTTATAATATTATTCTGAAACAATATATTATTTGTATGGCTTGACTAATATTATGATACATTAATAATTGTTAGGTTTCTTCCTCTTTGTATTGAAGTAGACAGTCAAATCTATGTTGATTGAGTCAAATAAACATGAGCTTTGGTCACAAACATTAAGGAAGATATTTTTTTCAGACTAAAAAAAATAATTTCCTAAGACTCGAGGAAGGGGAGAAGAAAAAATGAAGAAAGTGTAATCTGAAGGTTACCAAAGAGAATGGATCTACTCCAGCTTCCCAAGAGAAAGAAATGGCACACACACACACACACGCACATATATATACACACACACACACACACACACACACACACTACTTTGACAGTAGGCTTCAATAATGTTATCAAAAATAATCATCCTTTCTCCACTGCATCTTCCTCGCTACTGCCATTACTCAGAGCATAGCTTGTGATCCTCTGGGCTCTCCTCTGATATGGGTTTTGGAAGGAGGGATTTGGTGTTTTGCGAAATATATTCCCCAACTTTTTTCAAGTGTTGCTTTTTATTTTTCCTTCTCCTCCAATTCCTTCTTTTTAATACTACTTCCATGTTCACTTGCCAACTATTTCTTTACTACTTCTTTTTGGCAAAAAGTCTCTGACTTTCTTAACTTAGAGTTTTGGATTTAAATTTATGTATTTTCCAGCAACCTGGAAAATCAGTATTGCATACTCAAGGTAGGTACAGAGTTAAGAGCCCAATCTGACACACAGAAGCACAGTGAGCACTAGATCCAAGGGTTTTTCATGATGACCAGTGTTATACATTTATGAATGGACTACCAAGCTATGTGGACCAACAGCCTAAGTCTTGGTGTTACATGAGACTCTAAAACTGTGAATCAACTTTGGAGTTGGGGAAAGCCAGAAGCAAAACTGGCTTTATTGACAACTGAGGTGAATGGAGACTCAAAATCAGAAAATCAAATACAGTGAAGAAAGTAAAAAAAGTATATTCATTGCACACCTGAGTTTGTATTATAGCTGCTATTCTTGGAGAATAGGGTTTGGAAGTGAGTAAGCTTTTATACAAAAAATATATGTGTTTAGAAAAAATATATATAACTATATATATAGAAATATAAATATGCTTAGAAATATATATGTTTAGAAATATGTGTTTGTGCTTATACATGAATGTGTGTTTAGAAAAGGAAGAATATCAGAAGTTCTGTCAGGAAGAGGAAAACAGAAAGTAAATAGAAAAGCAGATAAGAGCACAAGGGAAGTGTGGCGAAGGATGGGTAAGGCTGAGGAATTGTACCTACTTTAGTACAGTATTTCAAATTACTCTTTCTAAGCAGATTCAGATTGTGATCTTACTCTCCTTAATCCTGGATTTTCTATAGAATTTGTCCTCTCACAGTTAGGTGGCTTTCATTTTCCACAAATACTGTCAGGCTGTCAATTTCTCAGTCATTGCCACCTAACGCACACTTAAGACTTAATTTAACTCTTGTGTGTGACAGCATCACACAGACTGCTTTATCAATCAGGGCACTGTTGCTGTTGTATTATGCTTATACTTTTACCATAGAGCCTATTGAAACCACATCCTTTATTTTTCTATGTTTAAATATTTGTGTAATGTTATGTTATCTACTAATCATAAAACCATATAACTTGTAATTTTAAAATAAAGGTACTTGAGTGTTTCCAAAATTGATCAACTTATTGAGTGTAATGGTTAATTGTATATATTAACTTAGCTGGACTATGGTACCTGGATATTTGGTCAAACATAATATTGGATGTTTCTGTGAAGTTATTTTTTTGTAGATGAGATTAATATTTAAATCAGTAGACTTTAAGAAAGCGTATTACCTTCCATAATATGGTCAGCCTCATTCATGGGTTAAAGGCCTTAATAAAACAAAGACTGATCTCCCTCTCCATCACCCCACACCTCTGCCCAGCCCAAGCAAGAAGAAATTCTACCAGTAGACCACCTTTGGATTCAAATTGTAACTCTTTCCCTAGTCTCCAGCCTGCCAGCCTATCCTGTAGATACTGGACTGAACAAGCCTCCACAATCACATAAGACAATTCCTTAAAATAAATCTTTCTCTCATTTGATAGCTAGAATAGATGATGATGACGATGATGATGATGAAGAGAGAGAGAGAGAATAGATTTGATCGATCTCCTCTCATACTCTTTTTCATCTATCTATTGAGAGATAAAGATATTTGTTTCTGTTTCTCTGAAGAAATCTGATTCATAGACTGAGCACTAAAATTAGGACTTCAACTACATAAGCAAAAATAGATGCTTCTTTTGGAAGAAGCTTTTCACTTCCTTGTAATATTTCAAATGGTGTCGGAACGCATTCTGGAAATGCTTTTTCTTGTTCTTAAAGAGAGAAAGCAAGACAGGTTTGAGAGCATCCTTTATTCTAATTGTTTCTATTTTCTTACATCCTCAAGAACAAAGCATACCTTCCTTTGGAGCAAACCACTTACATAGGAATTACACTTTTAGTTTATTGAACTTGCAATTAATTGCAAGTGAAAAGAAGTTAATGTACTCATAAAAAGTTTGTCTTTTTGAACAAAGTTGAGTATTGTAACAAGATGCTGTGTTACATTTGTCATTATTGCTTTTTATGTCAAAATGGGATCCATAGAATCTTGAAAAATCTGGCTTTCTAAACCTGGAAGCTGAATTTTTTTGGGAAACATAGAGACTGAAACTTTGGTTCAGAGTTTTGCTCTGTTAAACTCCCTGAGTAAGTCTTTTATTTATGTCAGTGTGAGGCAAAGAACATTCTCAGGAATGGAAGTACCTGAGAAGCTGTGAAAAATGAGTTAATTGTGGCCTTTTGTATTTTAATGTGTTTTATTTTCATTTAGCATATAAAATAATGTCATAATGACTGGGTTGAGATACCTACTTCTCCAGGAACTATGGGGTATACCTACCGTAAATCATAGATCAAAAGTGAGGCATGAAGGCATTCTGAACAGATCTAACAAAATGTGGCTAGCATTAGTTTTCATACTGGTATTTAATAGCAAGTTTTAAGTTGATTACTGTTACATTTCTCTTTTTAATACCTACAATTGTCTAGAAAGTCTTATTCATTGTTTCAGCCTAGCCACAACAGTGGGCCTCTGTAATCTTGTTAAGGCCATTGAGAAACTAGTTCCAGTGATTCAAAAGACATTTCTTGTTCCAGAAAATCTGAAACAGCAATGGCTTCTGGACAGAACAGACATGAATACTTTGAACCTGACAAAAGAGGATCACCACAAAAGTCTGAAATGCGAGCAATGCCTTTGAAGTATGTATGGGTAAGTGGGGATAGGTAGCATTTTTAACTGACGTGGCTGGAGAGCTCTCTAGGCATTAAGTGGGTATACAGGAAGTACCTTGGTGACAATATGCTGACTAACCTAAAATCAAGCATGGGACACCCATTAAAGGGCAGGGAATTTCAAATTTGGAGTATGAGTGTTGAGGGTGTAAGTCTTCTATCTTGCCTTTCCACGGTGCTATCCTTATGGTGGGGTGGGTGTCAAAGAAGTTCTGATAACATTAATGTAGGCCCATGAAATAAAGGAAGCAATTTGGGTTCAACCAGCAATAGGACTTGACTTAAGAATATCTGGGCCACATTTCAACATTAGGTGCACTTTTATGTGTAGCCTAAATTTAAAATTATGCAAAAGTTAATTAGCCTCTTTAAAAAAAAAAGAATATTACATCAGCAAGGAGATCCTCCTAGACAGCATTACTGTATCATTATCAGTGTGGAGGTTCAGAAGAAGGACAACAGAGATTTTCATTCTTCAAAGAGATATAGTAAAAGTTCCATTCTGGGGAGTGCAATGAGTTGAGTCATGATATAAGACTTCAACTTTTTATATAATACCACTCTGTATTTAAAAATTTTTTTAACCTTTGTGCACATGAAAAGATAATTAGAAAGTTAAGTCAAAACTTCAAGTTAAAATGAATCCATCAAATTTCCTTGAAAAGTAACTATGATGTATAAAGCAGCAAATGCATTGGAGATGGCATTTTAAAAGAATTGCTTTGTGAAACTGAGATCCCTTTGAATTGTGAACAGTAACACCCAATCTACAAACTTACGTTTAGCAATTTTGATTTCCTTAGGCATATGCAGACTTAATGATTTAAGTAGATAATCATTAGAGCATAGTTCCACCTATAGAAGATAATCACCTACAGATTTCCTTAGTCATATGCAGACTTAATGATTTAACTAATCATTAGTACATAGTTCTACCTATTGAAGATAATTAATTAGTTGAATGAAAATAGTCAGATGTAGTTTTAAGTTAATTACAGTTAATTTAATCCCTACTTCATGAAAATAAAATATCCCAGCATGATTTCCACCCTCTTTCCCTTAAAAAGTAGTTTTAATTTGCTTTATGTGGAATATTTACTTTGACCTACAGGTAATTTAAAACTTAAAAAACACATTTCAATTCTATAACAAAGTAGCATTCAACACTTAAAAGTTTTATTTCAAATTAAATAGTCTGTAAAAGTGTTTATATTACCTATTTCTTTAGAAACAATTTGCTAACACTAAAATACTCTCCAATATTCACATCTATATGAATTTTTATATAACATTTTCACTGGTTTTGATAACAAGAATATTAATTGAAATGTTTCATTATGTGACATTAAAATAGTTCACTAATAGCTTAGCGCCATATACCTTTGAGAATACATTTTATCTGAGTTTATTATTGCTGGTCTGAAAGCTCAAGTGGAAGCTTAAGTAGTTTTCTGTGAGCTTTCGCTCAGAAAAGAATGGCATTGGAAGCCATTTTAAGTTTAATCTAGTTCTTCTTTCTGTCTTCTTAGCTTCATCTCTATCATATCTAATTGATGAGTTTTACTAATACATATTAAAATACAGTGGAGCAACAAAGGTCCATTCTTCTCATATGCTTTAATGCACACTCCTGCAATATATAATTTATGGACATAAATATTTGTCTAATTAAATTTGTTACTTTTATTTAAACTAGAGATGTTTATGCATGGCTTTTTTTTTTTTTTTTGTCCTCAATGATCCTTAATCACAAGGCTCACTGGCTATATTAATTCCTCTATAATTCATACCAGCAGTATTCTGAACACAGCAGTGAATTGGTCTGTTTGAGAATACAACTATAAGGTAAATTAGAATTTAGCAACACTGACACCAATTTCTGTGCTTTAATCTGCCAGCATTCTAGGCACAAAAAAAAAAAAAAAAAAAAAAAAAACCAACATCTAGAATGAGATATCTAACTGTGTTCTCTGGGGATGGGAAAGCAAATCCAATGGTGCTTGGACAAATAACATTCTACAGTAATACCATGAAATTTGAGACAGCCTGTCTTCTTACACACACTATGGCCCTAACATTGCTAATATTTCAGGAACTTTCCTCTGTTTACCAATCCCCCAGAGCCAGACATATATTCCCCAAAGGAAAATAAATATCTCTTTTTGGTGTGTAGGCAGAATGCGTCTGGGGGTGGACACCTGCTAGTTTAACATTCTTTATATAGGCCAGACTGTAAGCAGAGGGATGTTCACTTGCCTCAAGGTATTTTTGATTCTCAAGTGCCACCTGCTATAGAAACTGCAGCCAAATGTTATTTAAGAGAAGTGGTGAAAAGTATGGCAAAGAAATTCTGTGATTAGAGAGGACTGTCTAAACACTGCAGCTACTCACTCCAGGAAGTCGTCTGCATCACGTTGTGGGGAATGAAATGGAAGGAAGCCATTGAGCACTGCTGGAATTCTCTTTGGGCAAGAAACCACTGTGTTCCTTCTACTTCTCAATAGCTAAGGTGGTGTGATCCTGGAAGACAGTAAAGCTGTATTCTGTTTTTCTGGCTTTCTGATTGTGGTACACTGGTAGTTCTGCAATATTGCTCTAGGAGTCATTATTAGAGGGTCCTCCTAGAATCTGATTCTCTGGCCCTTCCAGTACTTTTAAGTACTCAGTTTCATAAATTAAATCCATTTCTACTTAAAATAGTTATAGTGGTCTCTATTACTATACTGAACCCTGACTGGAATGTATTTATGTTTATTTAAATAATAAATTATATATATGAACAATTTTCTATTGTTTATTTTCTATGTTCTATTTTGGGCACTATTTTCAACCAAATTTTAAATAAATGTAGTTGTGACAAAGAAATATTTTATTTCTCAAACAAATTTCTGAAAATTCTACTCCTTACAATATACAAAAAGGATCTTGAATTTTTCTGGATGTTGGTGAAAAGTTTTAATGCAGATATTATATACTAGACATAATTTTTTATTATATCAAATCTATTTAGATATCCAACCATTTCCAAGGTAAAAATATTAACTGTCACTTTACTTATTCTAACTATCCTCTTCATCATGCTTCATGCTTTAGATATGACTTTCAGTAACATTTCTTACATTACTACTATGTCAGACATTAAGTTAGATGTTTGCAGTTTGACAATGTTTAATCCTCAGGTGAAAAGTAAGCATTAATATATAAATTCATATGCTAATAGTTGATGATAGGAGAAGTTAAGGGCTTTCCTAACGTCACTCGGTGGGTCAGCCGAATAGCAACTCGAGGAATTGGTGAACTTTTTTCTTTTGTTTCTGATTGAGTAGTATATGGTCTGTATGAGATTAAATTGTAAATTAACATGATACTATATTTAGCACCCATTTATTTTATAAGACTAGAAGCTTTAATATGAAAAAAGAGGGGGGAGGTATAAGAATAAAAAAGCATCCTGATATAGAAGAAAGCCACATTACTTGTATGATACATGATACTGCCTAGGTTATCATATTGGCAGAAATATGACAAAAGGTAGTATTTAGAGTGTCGTCGATATAGTCTATCTCAGTAGTTCTCAAATGGGGATGATTTAACCACCACTCTACCCACAAGGGGCATTTGGAGATGTTTAAAGATATTTTTAGTTGCCACAGCTGGCAGGGTGTTGCTCTTGGCATGCGACGGATATTGCTAAATGTCCCACAGAGACCAGGACAGCCTCCCGAAACAAATAATTATTCAGCTCAAAATGTCAATAGCATTGAGGTTGAGAAGTCCTAGAATATCTTCAAAGAAGACTTTTCATGTGAATTTGCAGACAATAAACACCTGATTACACTCACATCTTCTGAAATGTCTGGTTATGCTGGAGGAAACAAGCTTCCTTTAACTGGGTCTTACAGTGAGTTTAAAATAAATCACATATAAATGATTAATGAAGAAGACTGACTCAAATGAATATGAAATCTTGAGCCATAAACTGGCAAGGTCAGAACCTTTTGGGTTTTACATAAGTTTAATCAAATAAGCCTTTAGGTTATCTCATAGGTAACCTACTTTTAGAGGAGTATTGATAACAAACACTCATAGTCTAGGTCGGTGAACCTTTGGGAAACATAAGAATTTGAAAATTTTTTCATAAATATGCCATGGTAAAAAGCATATTAGATAAGGAGTTAAACATGTTTTCGTTACATGCAAAAATTATTTGACTGCATTGCAAAAAGGAAAGGGTCAATCTACAAAACATTTGATAATGGAAAGAATGATTTGCTGCTGAAGTAGAATTTTTTTTAAAATTTATGAATTATTGAAGAGTATAGCTAAAAAAGACAGAAAACTGGAATGGTACCATGTATTCTGTAAATAAACTCAGCAATTAAAGATGAAATTAGCCACCTAATACAAATATCCATCCCATTAATGTTTTATATATCTGCATAATTTAACACTTCTTAAGATGCTCATTTAACTAACACTATTTTTAAAGGATGAAATTGAGGTCTATTATAAATTCTTTCATTTTTTTCCTTATGCTTTGCAATTTTTAATGAACAATATATCATTACGAAGCTGTATTATTTAAAATAATTTGCTTTCAGAAACAATGTTGCCATATAAAATTTTGCTTTAAAAAAATGATCAGTAATGAAAGTGCCAACACTTAATGAGGCAATTCAGTGTGGAAAGTTACAACAAATGTTTGCACTTTTTTATAGATCAACTCTATTTAACCATCGAATTTTGGGGTATACAGAGGTGATTTTTCTTTCACACTGTAGTCACTTTCTTACAGTTTTTTCTCGTAATTTTTGTATAAACTACCTTACCCCAAATTTTACTATTTTATTGTCATACATCTTTTACAATGACATTTGCAAACAACCCTTACCTGCTGTATACACACCCCAAAAGCAAAGTCAATCTTTGTGTTACCTATTAAATATCTAAAACTTCACTGTTACTTTTTTAAATTGTTGAAGATTTAAAAAATTAATTTCATAGAATTCTGAGTCCATATTTTCAAGAAGACTATAAGTATGTAAGTTTGCCATGAGATATTCAAATTTCTACTTTAAATATGTAATACAGCTATAACAAATGTATCATACCTAAGGATAGGTTTTCTTTCTCTATCTATGAGAAGACAGAAATAAAGCTATAACTAAGTTTTCCCTAAAGTCATTAGTCAACTTATCTTAAGAAGTAAATGTCTCAGGATTATGATATAGGCAAGAGTGTAAAGGTACAGAAAGAAAAATATGTCAGCAGGCAAAGTAGGATAGACTTTATTTTACTCTCTTTCCTTTTTACACAAGTATTATTATTTACTAGAAATTTCTTCAGAATTCATCAGGATAGATGAATAAAAATATGATGACTCCATGAACTGATCTGTGACAATTAAAAAATTACCACTTTAGTGCCTTTTGTGGGGCAAAGTAGATAATTTTAAGGTTCATATGCAAATACTTTATAATATTTTATGTAAATACTGTTTACCCAGATACCAAACTAAGTACCGACTGTTTCCTTAAAAAGAGATTTACCCTAAAATATGCATAATTACAACTTTAGGAAGAATTTGTAATTATCACTGATATTACTGCAAGTATATATTTTCTATGCTTGTTCAAATAAAAAACACCATAACTCCCATATTCAGTAAGTTCCTAACTGGATTTTGCTACAGATAAATCAGAACATGTTGTCTTCATCTATTTCCAGAAAACATTAAACCACAGCTCTCAACAAGCTGTTCTCATTTATAATACAATGCATTTGTTTTGTTGGCAAATGGGAAATCCCAGAGTGAGTGAATAAACAGGAAGCTTCATTGAGTGTTAACAATCCCCCAGGACGCTATTTGTAAAGAAATGGCCTTTGCAAGAACATGTACAAATGTACAGTTTCATATTTGGCAAAATAAACTTGTGAATTTTATTACCATTCCATTTAGTAACTTTATGTTTTTTCACATACACAAACATACACAAACTTGTGATTCTGGGTATATTTTTGAGAATTATATAGAAAATGTATATGATATATGTATATATATGCATCGATTTGAAAATATTAGGTAGGTATGCATATTAATCATACATATTATATATATTTTATTACATAAATATTCAACAGCAGTTCTTAGGCACTGCACAATGAGCTTTTTATAGAATATATCAGCATGTCACAAAATGGAGTAAAACTATACAGGTTGGAATGGTTTATGGCCATGATACAATTTTTAAAGAATACTAACATTTTCAAATACTATCAAAAGACAATAGCAAGTATTTATCACTTTGGAGTGCAGTTCTCTGTAATTCCACAACCACCCTAACAGAAAACAATGAGGTCCAGCAGCAGTGTTAGACCATTATTAAACTGGAACACATCATTTTCAAAATACAATATAAAATAACTCTATATTCCATAATGGCACCAGGTAGCTTTTAGATATATTTTGAATATGTCTAAATAATTTGAGATATTGAGAAAATGTAACACTCCTGGAATACTCTTTTAAAAGATTTGCTCGTTGTTGTGCACGTTATTAAATCTGTTTCATGCCAGCAATTTTGTTTTGGGAGCACTAGTCAATCTCCATGTGAAGTTTCTTAAGTTGATAAGAATTTCTTTACTTAGAATCATAGACCCTCAGATCTTCTGTTTTAATTGTTTCTGTCTCTGTTCATTTTCATGCATCTTTCGCTATAATAAAATAATGTTTTAAAAATTAAATGTGAACACTATAAATGAAAAGTTACTTATGAATAAAATCATTTCCATACTAGTTTAAATTTATAGTAGATAATCCTGGGATTGTATTAGTATAACTCATGTAGGTATATATTACAAGTAGAAAGAAAAAAGATCCCTCTAGGAGCACATGAGCATGCTGAGAAACGCCTTTTGCTTAAAACCGCATAATTAAAGTTGCTTTAAAAATGTTTCAGGATCATAATGATGAGAAATTGCAACTACAGGTGGTCATTCATATGAAGATAAAGGTAAATGTTTTGGGCATGGATGAGGAATTCAGTACTAGATAATAAGTTTTCAAAAAGTGATGAATAAATATAAAATTTTTAAAATATAATAGCTTCTCACAGGTTTTAGACAATAGAAAAGCTCTGTGGTAGGACATGGCATAGGTAAAGAAGCCTTACCCCATTTGTGTTCTCAGCTTAAAAAATTAGTCATAAATATGAACAAATCATTAACAAAAAGGATGAGGTAAACTATTCTTTTATATAATTGATTTAAAAGATGGAATTCAATAGCTTCTTTATTACAGTGTCTATATTCAAGTTTCTGAGCATCGAACACCAATACCAGAAAAGGGAAAACTGATTTCTTTGGTATTAGCTGCAAATGTAAAATCACAGAACAGAAGTACAACCGTTGGCTTGTGGGATGATTCTGTTTCAGTTAGCACTGGTGCTGCTTCAACCACCTTAAGAACTAGTGTTCTTTTAGAGTTATGTATAAATCACCTTTTTGAAACTAGAATTTATCAATTATAAAGTTTATATAATCTGAGATGTAATGTTTGAATCATTGGAAAGCGAATGAAAACATATTTCCTCCTTCAACCTCAGAGGCTGCTGGCTTGCTTGCTCATCTCTTGCCTTGAGTTTTGTTGATGATTAGCACTAAGAAAGGAAGAAAATAATAGTATTTCCAACCCATCCCCAAGGAGGTTTTCAGCTCCCCTATAATCTCCATGACCCTCTCCAGTGCTAAGTAAACATATATTTAAGTAAATACAGTGGGCCTTCTGTACTAACTGCAGAGTCAAGCTAAATTCCCTAAGTAAACTTCTCCTACTATTATGGCCCTGCCTACCCACAAAGATTTTGGAAAAGTCCCTGGAGTTAAAGAGAACTGAAAAAAGGTCAGCCCAGAGCAAAATGTAAGACATTAAGACTAGGGTGGAAAAAATATACAAGCCAACAAAATGCCAAATAATGACAGCAACAAACACTTAAGCAATATGTCAAATAAGGAAAGATTCCTGGGATCAAATAATTTTAGGGACATATTACTGGGAAGAAAAGACCAAATAGCTCACGAATTTGGGATTACTTGAACTAAAATTAATCTGGGATGCCTGTATAAAGGTAAAAGATTACCAGAAACCTAATTCTATCATCCATACTATGTCAGGTTAATAACTCATGTTAATAACTGTCTTATATATTTTAGCGGTGGAAATTACAGGTGTTGGCTGTTTGACATTAGATACTTTTCATTTTTAAAGTTTGGATTTTATAGAAGAATTGCTAATAAAAGAATGAGGTTGACTGTCAAATTAATATCAAGCCAATCTTTTCATTAATAAAAATATTGATAAAATAATTTAATTTGGAATTATAAAGTCACCTATATGATTTTAAAAGACTATAATTTCTCATTTGATAACATACATATTGAATTTTAAAGCGAGTAGTATTTTTTTCCCTAATAAAAATATTTACCAATGATGATAAAAATTTTATGGCTTATATAAAAGTCAAAAGTTACTCTAACTTATTTAGTTCTTAAGTCTTTTATCATCACTGTATGTCACTCAAAAAGAACTTCAATAAAGAATCAGGTTGTAAAGAGTGACATCTAGAAAAACATCAAAGTTATACAAAATTTTATGAAAATGGTATTTCTAGAAGAACTCTTGTGATCACACCATTCAAATTTCATATCTCTCTAACAAAAATAAACAAATATTACTGTGCAAGAAACATAAAAAGCTTCATCCTTACTGGGAATTATTGAATGTATCAAATGAAAGGCTACATGGGCACATGTATTTCAGTTTTGAAACGAAAAACATTTTGATTCTAAAATTATTCACACATTCTAAAGTAGCAATAACAGAATGATGGAATTTTCATAACACTATCATTACTATAGTATGCCATGATATGTACAAAGTTATAAAATATAATATAAAATATGGCCACACTAAAAAAATAAATTTAGTCCATGAGCTATATATTGAATTGCTATACTTATTATTGGTAATTTGTAAATCATATTATTATAAATTTTCATTCTTAAAATACAATAAGACTTTCATCATATTTATAAAGATAGTAAGGAAATATTATTACCATAAAGAGATATACACAGAGCACAGATAGTATATTAAATGACCAAATACAGCAGGTCACAGTTACTGTATTCAAAATATGAAGAATTCAAGTAGGATAATAAGGACTATGTTAATTTTGGATGTTTTTATATTTCTCACACAAAATAAAAAAATAATTGATTTTTGAATTAGACAGGTCCTCTTAAATTACCGAAAGTAATTAATTCTTTTTCCCACCAGAACAAAGTAAGAAACAACAAGGTTATGGGATTAAACAATGGTCAGTCATATGGCTAGCAACACAGGAGAGAACAGAAGCCAGGTGTCCAGACTCTCAATCCAGAATTTTTATTACATTCTGGTGTCCCTCAAATACAGCTTTCCCAAAAAAATAAATAATTCTGGTTTGCAAATAGCAACAACACTAAATACTTTTAAAAGTCTACCAAGGCTGCTAGGTATAGTCTAGCATGTGATGTGATTCCTTTATGAGTCATCAGAGAAAGGGGTGTGTGTGTGTGTGTGTGTGTGTGTGTGTGTGTGTGTAAGCAAGAGATAGAGGAACAGAAAGAGAGAGGAAAAGAGTGCATTTTATGAAAAGGAGACAGTGTTGAAAATGGCAGTTTTTCTATTAGCATGTCTAATTATTCTCTGACCTTTGTAAATTCCATGAACATCTTGTTATGTCAAACTACAATTATAAGACAAAATTTACAAAAAATGTGAAAAATTATAATAATTTTTAAAAGGTTGTTAGTTTGCTATATTGAAGATGTAATGGAATCTTGATGGATACATATTATTTTATTTATTACTGATTACATCTTTACTAATAAAACAAAGTACTGCTACAAAAAGTCCTAACTACATTTGGCTTCGATTGCTTCCAGGAGATAAATTTAATATTTTTTGGCAGAAAGTACACTCAGTAGAAGCAGCATCATCACGAACGTAAAACCAGATTTCAAGTTCTACCTTCTTGAACACTAAGGCTTTGGGAAAGTTTTTCACTGTCCCTAAGCCATTTCCCCGATAAAACGTTGGTAGTGTCAAGAACTCTGAAGGGTCAGCAATTTTTATCCTGCTTGAAAGCTATCATGTCAGCCTGTCACACTCTCATAAAGACTGACAATGGACATAAGACTCTTGAGTCAGAGACAAAGAACTTTATTATTCATTGCAGAAGCTTCATGTCCTCATAAATTCTCCCTCTATGCCTAGAATAAGATGATCCCAAAAGACCCAGATGGATGCTACCTTAGGCTTGTCTCATAACTGAAGGTTCCTAACTTAGTAAACCCCAATTTTACAAGAGGTACTGTATTTCTAAACATCTGCCCAACATTTGCTACAAAAGGAGAATTTATTTTGATTGTACTGGTCTGCACATAAATCTGACTTTTTCCCTGGAAGGAAACATTATCTGTCTCTCCTCCAAGGCTGTTTGCTTTGGAACATTCTTGAAAATATAGGGCCAAAAGCTGTTGCAAGATATGCAGAAAACTACCCACAATAATAATAGCACCATCTTGGTGAATACTAAGCAATAATGTATAAACAATGGCACTTAAAAAAGTGAGAATTGTAATTTCTTATATAATATTAGTTATCACCTCTATAAACTTTAAAAAAGCTTTCATATAATGATATGCTAAAAATTAAAAGCATCCAAAAGTGGTATAAAAGCCTATTTTATTAAGTAATTCTCAATAAAGCCTGATACCTTAAACATATGTGTTTCCTTTATAAAATAAATAGATCAACAAGTAGAAGTTGACTGTCTTCAGTGAATATGCATCTTTGATAAAAAGACTCTGGAAGACACATAGTTCATCATAATCAGATAAAAATTAACTCACAATATTTCTAATTCTAAAAGAGAAAGGCAGTATCTTTATACAACTATTTGTTCACAATCTTTTGTCATCTTTTTCAAAATCTGAAAGAGAAGACAGAAGTAAACATTCTTTCTAATTGGTTGTAGAGAATAAAAGAAGCAAACAAAAATAGATAATAAATGTTCATATGTTAGAATCATATTGTAGGAAGAAGAGATATGACATGAGAATGCACAGTCTATCAGTGAAATCAATACAACTAATTCTCTAAAATGAACACAGTGATCTTACACACTCTTAGCAAACTCTTAAAATATTATTTAATCTGACCTTAAAATTATCTGGACAAGAATCTTATTTCCTTTGCTAACCACAGTAAGTAAAGCATGAAATATTTCCCATTTGCTTCAAGACACAGGTTTTTAAAAACTCAGGAGTGCAAAAATATAAAAAGCTAAGATTATATTTTACAATGTAATCACTTCAGATCATGATAATGCATTCCATTAAAGGTTTGCAATGGTGTTAAATCCCTTTAAAGATGGCATATATTTGAAAAGAGCAGGTGTGGAACATTTGAGAGAGCAAGACAGAAAGTATTAAAGTGCAGCAATAAATCATGAAACTTGTACATCTGAAAAATGAATTGCTGTCCCCAGAGTGTGAAGTATAATAAACAGAAGTGCTATCTAACAGTAGTAATCTGAAATTGAAACACAATAATAGACAATATTCACAAGTTATATGAAAGAAGATTTCCAGAGTTATGAATAAATATGGTTGTTATATAGAAATGGCTATTTAAGACAAATCTGAAATATGTTTGGAAATTCTATGTATGTTTAAATAACATTATTTTACAAAGAGTTATAAATATTTTCTATTAATTTTATTAATATTACTCTAAATTCACTATTGTAATGGTTAATGTTATGTGTCAAGTTCACTGGGCCAAGGGGTGCCCAAATATTTGGGTGCCCAATATTTGGGTAAACATTATTTCTGAGTATGCCTGTGATGGTGTTTCTCAATGAGATTAACATTTAAATTGGTACACTGGTTAAAGCAGATATCCCTCCTCAATATGAGTGGGTCTCATTCAATATGTTAATGGCCTGAATGGAACAAAAATGTGAAGGAAGGGAGAACTGGTTCAATCTGCTTGTCTGCTGGAGCTGAGATATAGATCTGTCTTCAGATCCAGAATTACACCATCAGTGCTCCAGGTTCTCCGGGTTTTAAGAAAATATTGTTACATCTGCCTTCAAAATATATTCAAAATACAACCACTTTTCACTATCTGGACTGTTAATAACCAGTACTAATTCACAATTGCCTTTCCCCAGATTAGAGTAACAGCCTGTACCCTTGCTTTGCAAGTTTCACCCCCTAGATTCACTTCTTACTCCAGGTTCCAAAATATTACTGTTAATAAATAACAGATACTGTCACTCCTCTGCTAATTCTCTCAATGCTTCATATTTTCACTTTGAATCAAATTCCCCTCCTTACTATGGTGGACAGATAGCCCAATGTATGGTCCTCCAATTACTTCCACTTTTTTCTTTGTTCTGCCTGAGAAAACACAGAATAGCTTAACCAATCTGTGATCCAGACAGCTGCATGTTTTTCACTGCAGGCTTGAACCCAGTCCAGGGCCTTGAACATTCTCAGGCACTGATAAAGTTATTTAGGTCTTTTGCCCAAAACACTGAAAGATCAAACAGGTTGCTAAACAAGTATAAATGAGCGCCTGCCCTGAGACAAAAATCATTAAACCTTTATGTAACTTCCATGACCCAACCCTCCTCTTCCAGATATACTTGAGTACAACATTACTTTTCTTATATCTGTCATGAGGAAGCTGGACCCTTCTATATGTAACTTTCCCTAATAAACACTTTAAACTCATCAACCTTGCATTTAGTACTTATTTGGAATCCAAACTGTTCCATCTCTGGACAATTTGGGGCAGTCCCTTGCAGAAATTATTTTGCTATTGCTTTTAGGGTGACTCCAGTCATGTGTTTAGACAATCAGAACACTCAATTCATCTCGTCAGTCCCCATTACCTCTGAGACCTCATCTTCTATTAATTTCATGCTTATTCTAGTCATTCTGACCTTCTCAGTCATTGCTAAATATCCCTATGTTCCTGCCTCATATCCCCAATAGAATATAAGCTCCATGAGGGCATGAATATTTGTGTTATACCTATAGCACCTATAACAGTTCCTGTTAATGTGTATACACTTTAAAAATATTTGTTGGATGGAAGGAGGAAGAAAAGAAGGAAAGATAAATGGAGGCAGGGATTAATGGATGAGGAACAGAATAAGGAAAAAGAAAGAAATGACAGGGAAATTGGTTAATAGGGAAACATTTGTCTATCTGGATCTGGTTGTTATAACACAAAATTTCTATTGCTCACCTTGTAAGGTCATATTTATATCCACTTAACTGGCAAATATTTCTACATTTTAAATTCTGTCTTCTAAGTCTCCTGATCAACTTGTTAAAATATTTTCCCTTTTCTTGGTCAAGCTTCTGGATAAGATTAACTTTGTATAATTTAACATTTAGAAACCACCCACTGCATGTACCTAACTTTTAATATATCTGATAATACATTCAACAACTATGCATTATATACTTACTAAGGTATGCTAGGTATTTTGATATTCCAGAAATAAGTGAAGAAAAAACGCTTTTCTAAATGATCTTATAATATTATACTAGGAGAGCAAAATATGTACACATACATCAAGGTAGAATATAACAAACAATGTACAAATTAAGATAAAGAAAAAGGCCGGGCGCGGTGGCTCAAGCCTGTAATCCCAGCACTTTGGGAGGCCGAGGCGGGTGGACCACGAGGTCAAGAGATCGAGACCATCCTGGTCAACATGGTGAAACCCCGTCTCTACTAAAAATACAAAAAATTAGCTGGGCATGGTGGTGCGTGCCTGTAATCCCAGTTACTCAGGAGGCTGAGGCAGGAGAATTGCCTGAACCCAGGAGGCAGAGGTTGCGGTGAGCCGAGATCGCGCCATTGCACTCCAGCCTGGGTAACAAAAGCGAAACTCCGTCCCAAAAAAAAAAAAAAAAAGAAAAAGAAAAAATCAAATTCCAGCATAGGTGAGATTAGGAGTTTCCAAACAAAGAGAAACAAGGGCGTAACATTTTCATGAGTATTTTATTCTCAAATAAAGCACCTGAGGATTTAAGGACAATCTGAAAATTATCTAACTGTGGAACTAGCACATTTTTAGGAAGTCCCAATGTGATGACAAGATAATTTTCAGTAGGCTAGTTTTTTTTTAGAGAAGATTGTTTAAAGCAAGCATAAAAATACATCTAACAAATAGATTTTTCAAGATAAATTTATAATGTAAAAGGTAAATTAGGTGATAAACCTAGGAATGTATTACATATGCATTTACAGGTTATGTCTACATTAGTAAACCAATGTATACTATATTAGGTATTCTTAAGAGTTATTTTACTCTCAGTATTGGCTGGGCATGGTGGCTCAAGCCTGTAATGCCAGCACTTTGGGAGGCTGAGACGAGAGGATCACTTGAGGTCAGGAGTTCGAGACCAGCCTGGCCAACATAATGAAACCAGACTCTACTAAAAATACAAAAAATATTAGCCAGTGTGGGGGCCCATGTTGGTAGTCCCAGGTACTTGGGGATCTGAGGCAGAATCGCTTGAACCTGGGCGGTGGAGGTTGCAGAGAGCCTAGATCACACCACTGTACCCCAGCCTGGGTGACAGAGAAAGACTCTGTCTCAAAAAAAAAAAAAAAAAAAAAAAGATAAAAGAAGTTATTTTACTCCAAGTACACATGTACATAAATAGGACACAACTGGAATGGTAAACTAATGGTATCTCCACAATGTCTAGATGATGTTATTATAAAGTTAGAAACTCAAATTTATTTCCTCTCTCCATAGAGAATTAAATTTGATTGCCTAGGTCATTCTGCCCGTAGTGTCATGAAGTGGCCCAGTTTACAAGGGAGCAGACTTGAGGTCAGAAAAAAGGGAGCAGGCAAAGATATCTTCTAACAAGCTCAGGAGAAGTCTGAGCCTCGGAAAAATCCCTAAAAATAAGCATGTTGAAAGTGGAGTCCTTATGGAGATTTTGCAACTAAGCCTTCAAGCCATTCATTAAAACAAACAAACAAACAAAAAGAAAACTTCAGTTTGAACAGACAATGTGGTGGTGAAGATGTGATGGCAATTTTTGAAATGATCTTTTTTTAATTAATATGATACTGCTATTTACGCACTTTACTATTACTTTAGGGTGACCTGTAACTACAATAAGTGATAAGAGCAATACATATTTTTCTCTGATTTTATCATGATCAAGCATAAAAATAAGATACACGGTATGTTCTAAAAGCCAATTATGATCTGCCAGATAAGCAATTTATGGTGAATGTAAAATTAAAATATGATTATTTTGAAACTGAAAATGGAATCTAAAATGCATAGGCAAGGACCAGAGAATTTTAGAGGTCTATTAGTAAAGTTATGACTAATCAAGAGTGGAGCAGAGCTGTACAATATTTTTTCTATTTAAACAGTTGTGTTGCTTTCTCTAAGTTTTTCTTGAGATGCTGTTTATCTTTGAAGCAAAAGGATAGGCTAGCTAATTTCACTTTTAGCTTTTTTTTTTTTCTGGAAATAAAAATAAGACATTAAAACAATTCTGGCTTGACAATCATTTTGTCATAACAATACTCAGTTAAGAAGGAAGACTTATAACCAGGTTACTAATCAATCTATATCTGTAAATCAATCCATACCTGTAAAATTATCTGCTTTGGCACTGATATATTATATGTAGAAGAAAATTAACCATAAATTTGATTAAACTTAAATATAGAGTTCCTGCAGTCTAATTTGTCATCTGGAAACAAATCTTTTGATATGTATTGATGAATTGCTAAATTTCTTCTGTAGACGCAGAATATATTTTTGACACAAAACTGCCCATTTAACAAGAAAATATTTAATGCAATGGGAAATATTTGTTTTCTGTAGGAAATTCTCTTTTATGAAGGTAAGAAAAGGGGAGAAATAGGAAAAACTATTCTGTTCTATGTAGTAAGACATCATTTTGGTTTGTATTAAGCAATGGAAACACTTTCACTCCCATCTATGTTATCAAAGTTGCACAGATGTATTATATAAGCTTTGATACTCAATAGTAACTTGTTACTACAAAAAGTGACATTGTGATTGAAATTCTCTCATATTTGAAATAAAATCAACGTTTAAATAAAGTCAACTTTTTAAAAGGCAAAGATATGAAACAAATATTTTTAGGTAAAAACTGAAAATATTTTAACAGATTCACTAGCACATCAAGTAGAAAAACAAAGAATGTGATCAGCTTAAACTTTTGTAGTTAATATAGAAAAAGGAATTAATTATATATTTCAGTCATATATTATCCCATTTAAATAAAATGAATTATAAAAGTAAATTTCCTATGACTATTTTAATAATCATTGGGTTTTAAAGTACTAAATATGCAAACTATTCAATGTTTGTATATTGTACAAATAAATCTGTACAAAGAATTTTAATTTTTAAATTTGATAAAAAATCCTATGTTTCATAAAACCAAAACTTTGTCATATAAAATACATTGAAATATTATCTAGAAAAAAATAAAGTTGGTATTACAGCACTTTTCAGTAGCAAATAATTTTTGCCATCAGAATTTATCAATTGCCTCTAAATGCTTGTTAATTTGTCACCTCTTCTTTCTTTTTATTGAAATATGTATTTAAGTATTACTGAAAACCACGGCAACTACATTAATGTTAATGGTGATTATTATTTTTTGGGGAAATATAAAAAAATTAATCAGGCTCAATACATAACACTGACATTATACATACAATGTCAATTTAATGTCTAAGCCAACATTTATTCTAGCTTTTACTTTATATAAGATCTGATATTAGAGGTTTTTTTACTATTCAAAACAATAAATGAGGATTTCCTTCAGGCCAAGATCAGGTAAGAGAGATTGAGCTTATAAAACAACCAAAACAATCAGAAAGTATGTAAGAAATAACTGTCTTCAGGACATGAGATTAGGCACTGAAGGACGGTGATCCATGGGAGACTGAAAACAACTGAGTTAGATCTATGAATGCATCAGTTACTGCATTGGAAAGTTTCCAGGCTGCAGCACAGGAACAGTAAACCCGGAAAGAGCTCAGCAAGCTTCCTCTATTGAGAAGAAAGAACCGAGACTGTATTTTTGGTAGAGACCCGGTTTCACCGTGTTGGCCAGGATGGTCTCAATCTCCCGATCTAGTGATCCGCCCACCTTGATCTCCCAAAGTGCTTGGATTACGGGCATGGTGGCACAAGCCTGTAGTTCCAGCTACTCGGGAGACTGAAGCAGGAGAATTGCTTCAACCCGGGAGGCGGAAGTTGCAGTGTGCTGAGGCCGCACCACTACACTCCAACCTGGGTGATGTTGAGTTTGCAAGACAGTATCAGAGACAAAGAAATTTCAGAGAAAGAACCCCACATATTTGCAATAGGGTCTCCCAAAGTATTTAGCAAAGTACTGATCAGTCCAGGCATTTCAGGAAGCTAACGAAGAAAGAGAAAATAACTATCTGAAAAAAATTAAAGGGCTTAATACATGATATCACATCTGCATGTGACTACTTTTACTTGTCAAACATGAAATCTCATCATTCACAAGGCACTGCATATAATGTTCAGGAGAGATTTGCCTTAGTGTTGGAGAATAATTTGCCCAGGATTGAACATTGTTCTAACATGCCTAACAGACTTTAAAAGTAAGATCCTAAATGATGAAACAATTTTCAAGTAACTAAAATTCCTCTAATAACAAAGCACAAATATATTAATAGGATTAAAAATGTCCAGCAAACAAGAAGATAAAATTCATACTTTCTAACATCCATTCAATAAACACATTACATAGAGAAAAAAAGGAATAAAATAAAAACCATAATGAAGAAAAATATATCAAAATTAACTCAGAAATAAAGATGTTAGTATTAGCATGCACATATATTGAACAGTTAATATTGTATTTCAGGTGTCCAATAAGTAGTCACATAGAGGATATACAATTACTATATTACAATATAAAAGCTGAAAAATGCACAAAATAAGATTAGCAATAGACTGCACTTTTAAGAAAAAAAAGATCAATTTCTTGAAGACATAGCAATAGAAACCATCCAAAATGAAATATACAGAGAAGAAATAATTTAAAATAAAGAGAAAGTATAAATGAGCTTGGGAAAACTTCAACAGCCGTAATATAATTGTAAGTAGTGTCTCCAAAACAGGAGTGGGAGGACAAAAAAAAAAATGATTTGCAGAAATAATGAATAAACTTTAAAAAACTGTTAACTCCACAGGTTTAAGAAAGCAAAACAAAGAGATGCAACAAACAAACAAACAAACAAACAAAAACTACTCTATTTGTCCAATAGAATGAAAAAAAAAAAGGATAAATCCAAGCACAGAAACATAAATAATACTGCACTAAGGTACATTATAAACAAATTTCTCAAAACTAGTGATAAAGAAAAAAGTTAGATCTTTGAATCTAACTTTTTTAAAAGCCAAAGAAAAACAGCACATTGCATACAGACAACTGTTTGTGTTATAAATGGCAGCAGATTTCTTGTCAAAACAATGTAAGGCAGAAGACAGTGGAGCAAGATCTTTAAAGTACTGAAAGAAAAGTCAATATAGAATTCAATAACCATTGAACATATATCTATAAAATAAAGACAAAACAAAGAGTTCTTCAGACAAAGAACAGCTGAAAGAATTTACAACTGGCAGACTCACACTCCAAGATATGCTGAAATAAACAGTACTTCAGGCATAAGGAATATTATAACAAACAGAAATATGGATTTACTTAAGGGAATAAGGAGAAGTAGAAAGGGTAACATGGCGGGGTAATAGATAAGATTTTTCTTATTTGTTTTTTTAAAAATGGTTGTTTGAACAAAAATAAAATGTGCATTGTAAATGTCATAACATATGTATAAGAATAGTATAAAGACAAAAATAACATAAAGGCCAGAGCAGAGATATAGAGGTATGATCTCACAAGGTTTTCATAGAATGCATCAAGAGGTATATCACTTTAAGCTAGACCATGATAAGTTAAGGTTGTACATTATAAATCCTAAAACAACCAGCAAAATAACAAAATGATGAGCTATAACTAATAAGCTACCAATAGAACTACAATGTAACAATAAAAAAACCACTCCAAGAGTCAAAAAGAAGGTAGAAAAAGAGTAAAAGGGAAATAAAGAACAAACAGAACAAATAAAAACTACAAAGCAGGGTGATAAACCTAAATGTAATTATATCAATAATCACACTAAATATAAGTGTTCTAAATACCTTGCTTTAGAGGCAAAGATTGTTAAATTTGATTTAACAAGCAAGGCCAAATCTGTGCTGCCAAGAAGAAATACACTTTAAATAGAGAGACATAAATAAGTTAAAAGTAAAAGAATGAGAAAACATATGCTATGAATATCAATCAAAAGAAACTTGGAATGACTGTATTAATACCAGAACAAAAGGTTATTTCAGAGCAAAGAAAAATGAGATAAAGAAGGTGATTTCAAAATTATAAAGTGGCCAATAAAGACTGCATAACAATTCAACTTTAAACTGTTTCACTTAGTAACAAATGTTCAAAATACATGAAGCAAAAACTGCTAAAAGTGTAAGCATAAAGAGGAAAATTCAAAATTATAGTTGGAGATTTAAATATCCATCTCTCAATTAGATACAGTATCAGCAAGGATATGAAAAACTTGAACTCTATCAACCAACTTTATATAATTTCACATTTATGGAATACCCTACCAAACAGCAGCATAGTATACATTCTTTCAAGTACACATGAATTATGTATCAAGATATGCCATATTCTGGGTCATAAAAATGTCTCAATAAATTAGAATAAAGTCATAGGAAATATGTTCTCCATCGACAATAAAATTAAATCATCATTCAATTAAAGAAAGTATCTGAAAAATTCCTAAATATTGGAAACAGAATAGCACAAATTTAAATACCTCATGAGTCACAACAAAATCAAAAGTGAATTAGAAATTTTTCAGATGGTGCTAGAGCAGTATTTGGTGGAATTTTGTAGCATTAATGCCCTAGATTATAAAAATTTATAAAAGGGTCTGAAACAAATGCCTTCAACCTCCCCCTTAAGAAACTTACTTAAAAAAAAAAAAAAAAAAAAAAAAGATGAAATTCAAACTAAACAGAAGAAAGGAAATAATACAGATTAGCATAGAAGCCCAAATGAAGTAGATAATTGAAAAAACAACAAACAAAAGTTAGTGATGCAAGAAAATTAACTCAACAGTTAAACTTCTAATCATATTGATCAGGAAAAAATATTTTATAATTATCAAGAATAAATATAGTAATATTACTCAGATTCTGAAGATTTTAAATATATAACAAGGGAATATTAACAGATTTATGCCAACAAATTTAACAAGTTTGATGAAATGAATACATTCTTTGAAAGATAGAAAACATCAAAGCAAACTCGTAGGCAGACAACCTGAATATCCCTATATCTAACAAAGCATATATTGTAAAAATTTATTTATGTAAAATTCTAGAAAATGAAAACCAATCTACCAACAGAAAGTTGATCAGTGTTTGGCTGGGAACATGTATGTGCAGCAGGGAGGGATGAGAGGATGAAATTAAAGGATTAAATTAACAGGGAACCTAAGGAAGCATTTGAGGATGATGGATATGTTTACTATCTTGATTGTATGATGACTTCATGGTTATATCATATATCCTATATTGAAAGTAATCTCAATTGCATTCTTTCTTCTCTGTTTTTTTCTGCTTCTTTTGACAACAGCAAGGTGTGAACTGGGAGAAGCAACAGCTACTTCACTTTCTTTTGTACTTGGGGTCCAGCCATAAGATAAGTTTACCACTCCATCTTTGCTTGCTCGTGCCTATAAGAATCACATTACAATTCTATATATAATCATAAAATATTAAATGGACAGGTCATTTTGAGAGAAGACCTCTAGTTCTCATAAAACTGTCAACATAATACACATAGAGAAACTGGTTGAAGAGGCTGGAATTAATTTCTGAATCCTTATGTCACTCTATCCATTTCCCAGCCTTAATTTCTTTTCTGGGCGATTCTTTGAGCTCCAAATAACTTAAGATAACTTTTGTTTTTTTTTTAAAGGAGTATGTGTTAGCTTATTTTTGTTTCTATAACAAAATAATTATATGAGTAATTTATAATGAAAATAAATTTACTGCCTCACAGTTCTGGAGGCTAGGAAGTCCAATATCAAGATGCTGGAATCTGGTGAGATCCTTCTGGCTGACAGCAAGAGGGCAAGAAAGAGAGCAAGAAGGGGCCAAACTCTCCTTTTTTTAATGGCAGTGATCCCACCCATGAAGATGAAGCGCAGATGGCCTAAACACCTCTTAAAAGTTCCACCTTTTAACACTGTCAGAATGACAAATAAATTTCAACATGAGTTTTAGAGGGTACAAACATTCAAACCATGCAAAGTAACATAAGCCATATAAAACTTTTTCTTTAGTTAGTTGCTTTTCAATCCAAAGAGAAAATTACCTTTCGGCTGGGCGCGGTGGCTCAGGCGTATACCAGCACTTTGGGAGGCCGAGACGGGTGGATCACAAGGTCAAGAAATCGAGACCATCCTGCTCAACATGGTGAAACCCCGTCTCTACTAAAAATACAAAAAAAAAAAAAAATTAGCTGGGCATGGTGGCACACGCCTGTAGTCCCAGCTATTCGGGAGGCTGAGGCAGGAGAATTGCTTGAACCCAGAAGACGAAGGTTGCAGTGAGCCCAGATTGCACCACTGCACACCAGCCTGGGTAACAAGAATGAAACTCCGTCCCAAAAAAAAAAAAGAAGAAAAAAAAAAAAAATAACAAAAAAAGAAAATTACCTTTCATGTAAACTAAAATATATTTTGTTAAATTTTAGTGAAGAAATAATAAATTTTAGTAAAAAATTATATGTATGTAATTTTTTAGACATCATCAGCTAGACTTGATACATTATTAATAATTATTAAATTTAAGGAAGAACTTTTTCACCTATTCACTCATTCAGGATTACTTTCCAAAGGGAATTTATATTTGGATATGAAAAGGGAGTTAAAGTTACTCATTTTTTAAATAAAATTTATATGGCTTACATATATGTGTCAGATCATTTGCTGAGTGATTTAGATGTAAATATTGGAGATGTATACCCTGTCATTGTGTACACCAACATTATATGAACTCCACAAAATGCAGTAAGTCCTAAAATAGAAGAATGCACAAAGTGTTGGGGAGCACCTTAGATTAAGAATCGTATATGAGAAATGGGAAAGGAAAGAGGTGTTTTAAGAAGACAGACTCAGTGTATAACATGGTGTACTTAGGGAGCCATGAGTCGTTTAACATTATTATAACACAGGCCATAAACACCAAAGATGCAAGGAGAAACACATGGGCTCATCCTGTGGAGATGTAAGAATACTTCATGAAAGAGGAAAACTATATGCATATGTCATTTCTAAGAAATTATAAAAATACAAATGCTATATTTTGTTCAGATTTTCTAGCCATGACATGGTATGAATGTGTACCAGGGGACTAGAATAAAAAGTATCAAAACCATACATTCAATAAAGAGAATCAAGCATCCAACCTTCTAGTGTATATTATCCTGAACTATATTGGGAAGTTGGTTACTATAATTTGAATGAGTTACTATCTTCTTAAAATACTATGTAATCAAATGGGAGTACCACTCAGTTTACAGGTACTTTTTATTAAACTTTATTTTAGCAAATCAGTGACAATAATGTTGGTCAAAGGATGACAATCTAATTAAAGCAATGTATTTCTTTAGGATTTCATTGATGGAATTCTTTGTTTAAATGATGGTAACTACACCTCCATGATAAAATATACAGGACCTCAAAAATCAGGGTCTTTATAAAGCTGGAAACATACAAATTACATTGGGCTGAAGGACACAAAAGCAGAAAGTCTTCAATGCACTGTGCCTTGTGGTTTATGACTGTGTAGTATGGTAGGGGTTTAGCAAAAGTAAATCTCCATAACCGCTAGTCAAACAATGACAGTTAATAGAAGTTTTACCCAGTGTCATCAAGGTAATAATTAACAATTTATAGCAAAAAGGAAAAGCATGATAATAAAAAAGTCAGCAGCTAATAAAGAAAAAGAATGAAGTAGCTGCATGAACACTGTACCCAGGCAATCATCATAAATAAACCAATAGAGTAACTATCCCTTTAACAAAGCATCTCTGTATCAGAGAATCAGACTGCAGAAGCTGGAGGAGGCCTGTACTTCATCATTCATTCTACCTCACTAGACTCAACTCCATGACCTCCCGACCAAGGAGGTAATTGGTACTTAGATTTTATAATTTAATGATTCATTAAGGAGGTTTTACTATGTCAGTGTGTGTGTGTGTGTGTGTGTGTGTGTTTATTTCTTACTAAGCAAAAGGCAATTATGAATGATTATCTGAGATTTGTGCAAATAAAGATACCTGGACATGAAAAATGTGAGATTGATCTTTCACATAAGTAAACCAATTTTCAGCTATTGAGCATAATTTTAAGATACAATGAATTTCATGCTATCAAAACATTTGTCACATATTTCTTCATAGAAGATAGATTTTAGGCCAAGCGTGGTGGCTCAAGCCTGTAATCCCAGCACTTTGAGAGACTGAGGCCAGCAGATCACAAGGTCAGGAGGTCAAGACCATCCTGGCTAACATGGTGAAATTCCGTCTCGACTAAAAATACAAAAAAATAGTCTGGTGTGGTGGCACGTGCCTGTAGTCCCAGCTACTTGGGAGGCTGAGGCAGAAAAATCGCTCAAACCCGGGAGGCAGAGGTTACAGTGAGGCGAGATAATGCCACGGTACTCCAGCCTGGTCGACTGAGCAAGACTCCACAGTCTCCCTAAAAAAAGACAGATTTTCTCATGACCAGGGCCACTTAAGTTAGGCAACAAGAAAAGCCAATTACTAGTCAAAATAATATGATACCTAGATAGATTATAGACAGCTAGATAGTAATAGAACATAATATCACTACATACTATAAATGTACCCTCATGTATTTTTTCTCATTTAAGCAATATAACCAATTTGATAATATCCATTATCTTCCAGGCTACCTTACATATACAATCTTATAGAATCCTAGCAGCATCAGTGGCTCTAATACTAAAGCAGGGCTAAGTTTTTGTTTTGTTTTGGTTTTTTTTTTCAGGTCCAGTCATCCACATATAAAACCCTATTCCTTTTATTAAAACGGTGATGATCCCTAGAAAGAAAGACAGGATTCAAGGTCACCTATTAGAATGCTTCTAACATATTCAAATTAATTACATTATTCTGATTGAATATTTGCTGTGGAAGGTACATTTTGCCATAGCATGAAGGAATATGTAAGGTCATTCATAACATCTGGTTGTATGCCTCTGTGTGTGTGTGTGTGTGTGTGTGTGTGTGTGTGTGTGTGTGTGTGTTTGGCACTTGTGTCTCTGTTGAGAGAAAGCAAGAAGAGTAGATAAGGAATGTTAGAAAAAGCATTGGTGAACAGAGAATGAATGGGTGACAGGTAATGCAGATGGGTGGTGGGGTTAGACTCAGTGGAGACAAGGGCTATGTCTTTTAATGGTTGTTTTATTTTCACACCTGGCAGAGTAATGGATAATAGGTACCCCATAAATATTTGTCTAATGAATGATAGAGAAGTCACAGTGAAGGCTATTACATGAGATACGCCTTAGTAATTTCACTATCCCTGCATCATATGAAATCGGATTACATATAAGACACTTTGTTTTAATTTTTATTTAGCTTTTAATAATAAATGAAAACCCGATTCTCTGGCTATACCTTAGTTCTGAAGGTACTCAAACCAGGCAGCCTACTTTTTGTGTTCAATGCATAGAATAAACACTAACAGATGGGAGGCGCTCAGTAAATAAGATAGAAAAAAATACATAAAAAATAAAAACTAAAGAACAGGAATGCTGAAACATTCAAATACGTCTCATTCTTTTAAAATAAACACTTCCTCATTACCTATTAGAGTATAACAAAAAACCCATACAAATAGATAAGAAAGTAAAATGATGAGAATCATTACTCACCCATGATCATAATCACGTTTATAAAAGTCTTTTCAGAAAGGCAGTATTCCAATTTGTTAAGATAATAGAATACAGAGCCATGCTGCATGGATTCATATTCCAGCTCCAACATTAGTGTTATTTATGTAATGTGTGTCAACTTATTAACCTCTATGTGCCTCCTTTTCTCTTGCGTACAATGAGGATGACAATGGTGCCATTTTATGGGACAGTGAGGATTAAATTAATATTATGCAGGATTTATATTTGGCCAAAGAAATAAACATTTATTCACACTAAATAAAAATAAGTAATGTCTCCAAAGGGTAAAAAAGTATAGAGATTTGTTTGTAGATCTAATAATCTTCAAGGGGCAGCAATACACTTAGTAAAGTCAAAATAAATTAACAGAAAAACATAAAGCTAATCATAATGCTATGAACCTTACTAAATTCTTTAGCTTTCTTGAAAGTTTTTAGTGACATGTCAATTTTAGTTTAACTGAATTGCCTCCACACTTAAATTTAGTAATACAAAAACTGAGATAACTTAATATTTGAAAAATCAAGAAACAAAGTGAAAATGCAAAAGAAATGGATATAGCAATCTCTATTGTCTTTACTTTTAGGTTTGTCCAACTGTTAATTAGATACCTTTATTTTCATCTCACAGCTACTTGCCCATAAAATTCTCATAGTTTAAAAAATGTGTTTAGTTTATAGTTTATTCAGTCATTAATTCAATAAGTACATTACTAAAGGCTTATGATGGGCCTGTAACATAGAAGACATGGTGTCAGCATTTTAAATATGCTTTCCAAGAGTTTTTTTTTCAGCCATGCTAGTTATTAACATGATGAGAAAATATGTTGTCATGGTTATACTATTTGTAATAAACAATATGGTATGGTGTGGTGTAAAACTAGGAAGTCATAGAAAAGTAAACTTTTTTCAATACTTTTTCCATTTCTCATTGGTCGATTGAATGATGAGCATTCAGACAGCTAGATGGAGCATATACATGCATATATGTATACATACACATAAACTCACACATGGACACCACACAGACTATGTTCATGTGTGTGTATATTTTTCCTTGAAACCAAAGAAGAAACTTCTATAAAAGTTTAATGAAAATCTGTAGAGAGCTGATTGAAGTCAATTTGCTAAAATTTGTGAGCAATACTGTTCTGATTAAAAAACTCAAAATAAAATCTTCTTTCTTTTAAAATAAATTATTTCTCAGTTTTGGCAGTAAAAATTTTGGAAGCTAAGAGGCTCCATAATTACTCTTTCTCTCTCTCTTTCCTGCTTCAGTTCTAAATTACTTTTAAAAAAAGTCAAAGATAATTTTTTTAAGTTGATTATGAAGAACCTTGCTTATATATGCCAGCAATTATGTTTACTAAGTCAGAACCCCAGAATATGATAAATGTATATAACTAGATTTCTGCAGGAAAGCCAGAGCCAATCACACCCAAATATTTCTTCCACATTCACAAATCAAGACAGTCATCATGCCCCTAAGGCAAGTGCGAGTGAGAGCATGAGGAGAGGATAAAGATATATAAACTGATATCTTTTAATCCTGAAAGAAATATCATGAGTGGGAAATAAGAAATCAATGTGGCTAAACATTAAAAGACAATATGAACTAAATCAAAATTCCTAATAAAATATAAATAATTTTGGATTTTTAAATGTGTGTAATTTGTAAAAATTACATTAATTCATTATTTTTCTGATTAACTTTTTTGCACGTGGTGCATCTCATCATCAAATATCCACTTTTTCTGGATTCACTTAACGATGTCATGTAAAGCAGATATTTTCCACCCAATAGTGAGTATAATTTAAATAATATTAAATAGAAAAATTTGATCTATATACACATTTTATTGAATATGGAGTATCTCATATTTTAAATATGAGTATGAATATGAGATTCTCATATTTTAAAGTGAGCTGTGTCTTCAATTCCAGAAAAATGTACTGATAACAAAGGAGATGGTTATATATATATATATTCCTTGCAGTACTTTTCAACTGGGGAGAGATTTGTCAGAAAGATCTGAGACTGTCCCAATGCCTTTTCCTCTTTTGCATTAATTATATTATTGATGGAGAAGTATTATGTCTCTCAACTGTTGTGAAGTTAGATTTTTTTAAGAGAAAAATTACTGCTTAATTGAATAAGATTCTAGAAAGTAAGTGTATCACCAGTTGTGAGTAGAATGTTCTAGAAACATACAAGATCCTTATGTTCATTCTAAATTACTTAAAACAGAGTTCTTGCAGGCACTCTAAATTACCTCTCAATCGTTCATTCATTCACTTTTAAAACATAATTGTAATCATCTAATACTATTATAATTTTCCAGTACTATTTGCTTTTAAGGTATATTCTAATGTAAAGAGGATGCAATCATAAAACTACAAGAAACACTGTTAAAAATAAACAACAAACTACATATATGCACATAAACTGTAAATGCTAGGGAATATGAATTTAAATTCAGAACATATAATTAATATGTGCATGAAGCATTCATGATTAGAGAGGCATATATTTTACATGTGAAGAAGCAAAACAAGTTTTTTTCAAGTTTCACCATTGATGTTCCTTAAATGTCCACCATTTATAGCTAAACTGTCTAGATTTTGAACACTTTTCCCCAAGACAGAGTCTTACTTTACTAATGAGTGTCCAAATTTCAGAGCCAAGAAGGAAGGAAGTGTAGCATGGAACAGGGTCTAATAGAACGCCACACTTTAAAAGGGAGAAATCTGTCTTCTTTTGAAATACCTTCTTGCTTCCCTGACTATACTCCCATGTATCTTAAAACCAACATAAATATTTTTCTCTGATTTTCTTGTAATAGCTCTCCCTTTAGAAAATTACAAGAGAAGATATGATCTTGGTCTTTCATGCAAATATAGATATGCAACTCAGTCTCCAGGGCTTGCATTATCCTTCTATATTCTATATACCTTATGTATGTACTTACAAAAGGAACTCTTTTTAAAAGCATGTCAGTCATGCAGTTGTCAGACTTAACAAGGAACTGTTTGGAAGACATCTGAAGCATTTCCTTAACAATAATGAATCTGGATTTTTATAAAGAGAGAGGTTTAAAAAAAAATGTCTACATGGCCCTCAGAGGAAGAGAAAAAAAAAATTCAGTGAAATTATTTACCATAAGACCTCCTTAAATATCTGGGATAAAATAACACTAATATATGTCAAGCATCTGAACAGTAATTAGAAAGACATGTTCAAAAATGCATCTTTGGAATTAACTATAATTTATATTGTGTGTGTTCTTCTGACTTCATTAAAGTATGCCCATGTAGTTTCATTTTTATTCCAAGTACATTAATCATTTAGAGTTTACTTCAAGTGAATCGAGTTGTTGGACAGCATTTTTGTTACTTGTGAACAATACATGTGATAGTAGAAAATAGAATTTGCAAGGTGGTGTGAAACAGAATTTTGTTTAGGGCACTGAAGCAATCATGTGCAAACTTAAAGTTGACAAGTGAATGTGCATGCATCTTTCTTTTCTACATTGTTTTTGCCCGCTCGATGAAGTGGGTTGTTTTGGTGTTAAGTTTGGTTGGGCTAGGTGGTAGAAATTGCATTTTTGCCTCTCTGTAGGTAAGTGGGCATTTAGTGGTATCAGACACATCTCACAAAACAGTTGATATCCTAGGATAATTCTGTTTTGACACTGTTTCTCTGCATGATTCCACTCCAATGTTTATCTCTACCTTCATTATTTTTCCTTAATCTTATTTTCTTTACTCAGAATTATCATAAAGCAATACTGCTAACATGTCATTCTATTTATTCTCTTAAAATAATTTTTTCCTTGGTGATTGACACTCCAATTAGGGCTTCTTTTTACTAACTCTATCCATATGGAAGAACTCCATCTGCTGTGACTTATTGTTCCGAACTTGAATTACATACTTTATAGTTTGTCTTTAAAAGTTGAATGATACTATTGAGCAGAATTCTGAGTTTCCACTGTTTTCACAAGCTGTGTGATTCCCCTCCTCTTTCCTTTTGGCTGCTGTGGTGGAGGGGGCAGTGGGAGTGAGACATCTTCACAATACTTATATTTTCACTTTATTATATTTTCAGGCAAAAGCACGTTCTTTCATTGTGTCAGTAGCAATGCAGGTTGAGCCTCTTTAATTCCAAATTTAAAATCTGAAATGCCCCAAATGTACTGAAATAATGCCACAAGTGTACAGTAACCTTTTAATTAAAACACAGCATCGTAAGTGGAGACAGAAAGCCTGCCATCATATGTTGTTGAAGAGCTGATACAGGTATTCTGGTGATGCTGCTGTGGTGCTCCCTTACACTGAACACATTATTTTTCACTCTATTAATGGCATGTCACATTTTTTACTGTTAAGTACTATGTGTGGGTAAGTGTAAAAAAATGATTACTTCTCCATAGCACGTAAATTTAGAGTTAGGAATGATGGTGATGCCAAACAACCACAGATTGCCTACATGGGTGGCTGGATGACAACACCTTCACTTTGTGATTGTCCAATATACATGAACTTTGTTTCATGCACATCTTTTTAAATATTATGTAAAATTATCTCCAGGCCATATTTATAAGATATATATGAAACATAAATAAATTTTGTGTTTAGACTGGAGTTCCATCCCCAAGATACCTCATCATATATATGTAAAAATATAAAAATCTGAAAAGATTCAAAATCAGATAAATTTCAGGTCTTAAGTAATTTGGATAAGGGTTACTCAATCTCTACTATATCTGTAAAGCTGATTTAATTTGCTGTTTTAACATTATGGTAGGTAGCATAAGTGTACATAGCAAACACCATATATAGGTAATCACCTAATTAAATTGCTACATTAATATTACAATTTATAGTAATTTTTTCGGGAAAGTTGCATTTCCTACTATGTCCTGATGTACAATTGCTTTCAAAATCATAGGGACTATACTCTCTTCAATGACCTACCTATACTTAGAATAAATGCATTTTGGTTATTCAATTTAGCTAACTGGTTATTAGCCAATCTCTCTTACTATAAGGAAACAGTACAATGCGTATTTGCCATGTATGCACATGTGTGCATGTTTGTGTTTATATGTATCATGCATAAGTCATATCTAGGCAATAAAAAGTTTATTGTAAAAGTAAAAATTTAGATGTATACATGTTCATTAATTAGTTTGTTTTCACACTGCTGATAAAGACCTATCCGAAACTGGGAACAAAAAGAGATTTAATTGGACTTACAGTTCCACATGGCTGGGGAGATCTCAGAATCCTGGCAGGCAGTGAAAGGCACTTTGCACATGGCAGTGACAAGAGAACAATGAGGAAAAAGCAAAAGTGGAACTCCTGATAAACCCATCAGACCTCGAAAGACTTATGCACTATCACAAGAATAGTAAGGGAAAGGCGAGCCCCCGTGATTAAATTACCTCCTTCTGGGTCCTTCCCACAACACATGGGAATCCTGGGACACACAATTCAAATTGAGATTTGGGTGGGGACACAGATAAATCATTTCTCCCCTGGCTCTTCCAAATCTCATGTCTTCACATTTCAAAGCCAATCATGCCTTCCCAACAGTCCTCCAAAGTCTTAATTCATTTCAGCATTAACCCAAATATCCACAGTCCAAAGTCTCATCTGAAACAAGGCAAGTCCCTTCTGCCTATGAGCCTGTAAAATCAAAAGCAAGCTATTTAATTCCTAGATACAATGGAGGCACAGGTATTGGGTAAATACGGCAGTTCCAAATGGGAGAAATTGGCCAAAACAAAGGGGTTACAGGGCCCATGCAAGTCTGAAATCCAGCAGGGCAGTCAACTTTTAAAGCTCCAAAGTGATTTCCTTTGACTCCAGTTCTCACATCCATGTCACACTGATGCAGGAGGTGCGTTCCCAGGATCTTGGGCAGCTCCGCCCCTGTGGCTTAGCAGGGTACAGCCTCCCTCCTGGTTACTTTCACGGGCTGGTGTTGAGTTTCTGTGGCTTTTCCAGTTGCATGGTTCAAGCTGTTGGTGGATCTACCATTCTGGGGTCTGGAGGACAATGGCCCTCTTCTCACAGCTCCACTAGTCAGTACCACAGTAGGGACTCCGTGTGGGAGCTCTGACATCACATTTCCCTTCGGTACTGCCTTAGCAGAGATTCTCCCTGAGGACCCTGCTCCTGCAGCAAACTTTTGCCTGGTCATCCAGGCATTTCCATACATCTTCTGAAATCTAGGCGGAGGTTCCCAAACCTCAGTTCTTGATCTGTGCACCCACAGGCTCAACAACACATGGAAGCTGCCAAGGCTTGTGGCTTCCACCGTCTAAAGCCATAGGCTGAGCTCTTTTTTGGACCCCTTCAGTGATGGTTGGAGTGGCTGGGACACAGAGGACCAAGTCCCTAGGCTGTGAAGGTTTCAAACATGGCCTAGAGACCTTTTCCACATGGTGTTGGGAACTAACATTAGGCTCCTTGCTACTTATGCAAGTTTGTGCAGCTGGCTTGAATTTCTCCTCAAAAAATGGGTTTGTCTTTTCTACTGCATCATCTGGCTGAAAATTTTCTGAACTTTTATGCTCTGTTTCCCTTTTAAAATGGAATGCTTTTAATGGCACCCATGTCACCTTTTGAATGCTTTGCTGCTTAGAAATTTCTTCTTCCAGATGCCCTCAATCATCTCTCTCATGTTCAAAATTTCACAAATCAATCTGGCAGGGGCAAAATGCCTCCAGTCTACTTTATAAAACATAACAAGAGTCACCTTTGTTTCAGTTCCCAACAAGTTCCTCATCACCATCCGAGACCACCTCAGCCTGGACCTTATTGTTCTTATCACTATAAGCATTTTTGTCAAAGCCATTCAACAAGTCTCTAGGAGGGTCCAAACTTTCCCACATTTTCCTGTCTTATTCTGAGCTCTCCAAACTGTTCCAGTCTCTGCCCATTAACCAGTTCCAAAGTTGCTTCCAAATTTTCGGCTATCTTTTCAGCAACCCCCCACTCTACTGGTGCCAATTTACTGTATCAGTTTATTTTTATTCTGCTGATAAAGACATATCACAAACTGGAAACAAAAATATGTTTAATTGGACTTACAGTTACACATAGCTATGGAGGTATCAGAATCATGGTGGGAGGCAAAAGGCGCTTACATAGTGGCAGCAAGAGAAAAATGAGGAAGAAGCAAAAGCAGAAACCTCTGATAAACCCCTCAAATCTCATGAGACTTATCCACTATCACAAGAACAGCATGAGAAAGAATGGCCCCATGATTCAATTTCCTACATCTGGGTCCCTCCCACAACAAGTGGGAATTCTGGGAGATATAATTCAAGTTGAGATTTGTGTGGGGACATAGCCAGACTATATCAGTTCATAAAAAGAATCTGCATTGAGATCTTTGAAATTTTAAGGCAGATGAAGAAGTTTCTTAAAATCTTCCCTTCTATGTCATATGCTATTATATACTAAATTTAAAATAGACATTGAGAAATAGTGTATTTTAACACATACATTTCTCAAGGAACCGTGAAGCTCAATCAATTAATTCAGTCTACAAAGTGAGTATATTAAATCCATCAACTGAGCTGGGTGCGGTGGCTCATGCCTATAATCCCAGCACTTTGGGAGGCCAAGGCAGGTGGATCACCTGAGGTTGAGAGTTCAAGACCAGCCTGACCAACATGGAGAAATGCCAACTTTACCAAAAATACAAAATCAGCTGGGCATGGTGGCACATGCCTGTAATTCCAGCTACTCGGGAGGCTGAGGCAGGAGAATCGCTTGAACTTGGGAGGTGGAGGTTGTGGTGAGCTGAGATAGTGCCATTGCACTCCAGCCTGGGCAACAAGAGCGAAGCTCTATCTCAAAAAAAAAAAAAAAAAAAAAGGAAAAAAGAAATTCACCAAGTACAAATATCCTTATACAGTAAGTATAAGACAAGTTTATAACTTGAATATCAGACTTATGTTGAAAAAGCCTATCACACATATCTTTGTGTTGTTCTCTTCACACATCACTGTTCTTAATCCCCTCATCATTTGCCTAGTAGCAATTCATTTTATAGGCATTAAATTTCCAAAGCTGAATGCCTTAGACAAAGATTTTGCAGAATTTCTCTCCATTCATTTATTACTCTTTACTATTAATTTGAATCACAACCAATCCTGTCACTTGTCATGAAGCACAGTCTTTCAAACTACAAAGGTACTAAGAATTTGTAACCGACATACACTGAGTTGGAAAGCAGAGTCATTTATCACTTCTTTTAAAAAGGAATATATAATGAAAGAGAAAATCTGGTTGAGATTTCCTCTTGAGGCTGTAAAGGTTAAAGGGCTATTACAGGAATTTTACTTATACAATAAGTAAATACAACCATTGAAAAAATGAACTGAAATGAATTTTTGAGGAAGATATTTCTGATGACTCTTTGATGATTGTCAAACCAAACTAAATGAGTTTACCTGCGATCTTAGCTAATGTCAAATATGACACATGAAAATACAGTGTCTGTTTCAAATCTTAGATTTTGAACAGTGACATTTTTATGGTATTTGACTAGCAGCCACTTTGTAAAATGAATGGATCTGCAGTATGGTTGATTTTAATTTATTGAAAAGCCTGGACTTTTGTAGCCACACTGACCAGAGAACTGTCAACAGTGAAGATTTGCTGGTGATTTTTAGGTTTTTTAAATTATGCACATGTACATTACAGTCTATGAGATTTCAACATTTTACAAAGCCAAAAATGGGTATTTTCCTTATTCCCATATTTGTTGCAATGTCATTCTACAACTTGAAAAACAAAAAATATAATAATAAGAACACAAAGCTTACATAATCACCATCTTCCTGACTCATCTGCCTTTTGGTTGCTTGCTTTAGGTATTGGCCTATCAATAACTCCTCTGACTCTTTTAGCAATTGTTATTAAAAATAAAAAATAAACAATAGAAGGGAAAAATGAAAAAAAGAAAAATAACAGTGAAAACCATCTAACCAACCAAACAAATTTCTTCCTCATAGACTAATGTTTTTAACAAATTTAGAGAAGGAATTTACTATAATATGGACAAACAAACAAAAAACAAAATGAAGAACAAAAGATTTGCACAATAATTTCTCCTTATTTATATTTAAATGAATAAATGTTTGCTTCTGGCACTACATATTTATTTACTTATTTTTAATTTAATAATATAACTTAAATTAATAGTTTAATTTAATAAATTATTAAATATACTTATTTAATATACATAATATATTTTAGGCATTATACTAAGCAATGAAGTATATATATGTATATATACACATAGTTTGCGTGTTTGTTTGTTTGAAAGCAGATTTCCCTTTAAGGAATTTACACTCAATAGGTTTTTGGACAGATAACAAGGAATGATAATAGGGTGCAAAATTATGTATAGAGACACCCCTTAAACATACACACATATACATGATAATCAATAATAAAACATTAAAAAACCCCTCAAAGTTAATGGTAAACACTTTAAAAGAGTAAGGACACTTTACTCTTGCTATTACTATGCAAAATTTGCTGCAAGTTTCAGTCAATGAAATAAGAGAAATCAATGGGACATAGAATCATTGTAAAAATCAAACAAAATTGCCATTTTCCCTGACAGTAAAAACATATTTCTATGATCTAAGGAAATGAACTGATTTCTTAAAGATAAAAACCAAGCAAATCATAAAATGTTATAAATGTTTCTATATCATGAGTGTCTTTATATAACAATAAAAGGATCAATCCATTCAGAATACATAGTAATCCTGAAGATGTATACACCTAATGGAATTGCCAAAATTTTATGCACAAAATTGACAGAACAAGGAAAATTTTACATAGTAATATTAAAGTGGAAGATTTAGATTTGTTTCTCTTACTATGGATGTCATGTTAAAATAATACAGATGCAGAATTTTTGTAGAACACAATTAATAGCATAGATTTGATGAACATATATGGAATGCTGCATACAACAGATGAGGATTACACATCCTATGCAAACCTGTATGAAGCAATTTAAAAATGATTACATATTAGAACTCAAGCATAATATGGATCTAAAGATGGCAAAAAATAATATTCTGTTAACATAATCTAACTAAATTAAAAAGTAAATAATAAAAGGAATATTAAAATAATTATACATTTGAAAATTAAAGTAGTAATGAATAATGTTACATTAAAGAAGAACTCATAATGGGTTTTATTCCAAACACTTGTAATTAAATAACAAAAATACTACACATAGAATTTTGATGAACTTAATGAAAATGATATTTGAAGAGACATTTATTGCTTTAAGTAAAATTTTTGGAAGAAATACAAATCAAAACCATAGGGAGATATCGTCTCACAGAAGTCAAAATGGCTATTAATAAAAAGTCAAAAAACAGGAGGTGTTGATAAAGCTGCAGAGAAAAAGGAATGCTTATAGACCTGTTGTTGGAAATATAAACTAGTCCACCACTGTGGAAAGCAATCTGAAGATTTCTCAAAGAACTTAAAACAGAGCTACCATTTGAACGAGAAATCCCATTGGGAGGTATACAACCAAAGGAAAATCATTCTACCAAAAATAAACATGTACTCGTATGTTCATGGTTGTTCTATTTAAGTAGAAAAGACACGGAATCAACCCAGGTGCCCATCCATGGTAGAAAGGGTGAAGAAAATGTGATAAATTTACACCATGTAATACAGCCATAAAAAACGTTTTCATAAAAAAAAAAAAAATGAAATTATGTCCTTTATAGAAACATGGATGCAGTTGGAGGTCAAATCCTAAGTAAATTAATGTAGGAACAGAAAACCAAATACCACGTGTTCTCACTTATAAGTGTGAGCTAAACGATAAGCACACATGGACATCAATATGAAAGCAAAAGACACTGGGGATTACTGAGAGAAAGGGAGGTGTGGTTTGAAAAACTATATATGTGGTACTATAAACCTCAGCATCACGCAATGTTCCCATGTACCAAACCTGCACATGTACCCCCTGTATCTAAAATAAAAGTTCAGTTAAAAAAATTAAAGAAAAGTATCCAACTTAAGAAATAAGAAAACATAGTAGTATCTACCTAAGAAAACTAGTATCCAACTAGTTTCCAACTTAAGTATTCAACTAGTATCCAACTTAAGAAGAAAACATAGCAAAGCTAAAAAGAAATAATTAATGAATCAGGAAACAAAGATATGATACAGATGATCAATTATATCCACAGATAGCTTCTTAAAAAGACTAATTCAGTGGAATAAAGCTACAGTGATATTTATCAGGAAAAGAGAAAAGGCATACACACATATAAAAGCACACAGAATTTAGAATGAAAAAGTCTAAAATAATACAGATATATCACTGGCAAACTATATCATGATAGCAGTATTTTTTAATTTATATTTTATATTTTTATTTTATATATTTTAAATAAAAAGACCCAAGTTAAAAATGAAAGTTTGGAGAAATATTATTATTGTTATAAGTAGGAATATATACAAATTTATTTCTTAATTCTGGATGAATATTTCAAAAAAGCAGTTAAATATATAGAATGGAAGGTCAGAATTTAGATAAGGGGTGGTGATTATACATGATACAGTTAAATAATATATACCTATTATATGCCTGTCTCCCTACATTAGTGTATAAATAGTGATTAAAACCACTCATATGAAAGAAATTATTCATAGATTCATTTAAAGTGAGAAGAAAATCAGACCTAAAAACAGAACCTAGATGAATAATAGCTTTTAAAGATAAGTGAGAAAAGATACTGAAGTAGACTAAGGGGAAAAGGGCAGAAGAATGAAATAAAAACTAGTAAACCATGGTAGCATGGAAACAAGAATAAAGGAATTCCAAGAAGGAAGGAGGTCTTTCAGTATGAACTTCTTATAATTCAAATAAAGTAAGGGCTGAAAGTTGCACACTGATTTTTATAGTAGAAAGCAGATGGTATTCTTGGTGAAGTAAGTTTCTGGGTAGTGATGGAAGTGTATGTCATCTGGTTAAAAAAATTAACAAATAAATGAGTGTTGAATGAGTGGAGATAGCAAATGTGAGTGCCTTTTTCCAGATGTACGAAGAGATGTAGTAACCTGTATAGATTTGGAGCTGAGAGAAATTTGGTTTGTGAATTTAGTTGTGTTTACTTTTGGCAAGAGATGGGCATGTGTATGTGCCAATAGGTTTGATGCAATGAAGAAAGAGACAGTTAAGACACAGAAGTGTACATTTTAAGGGATGAGGTGAAGTTTCAGATGTCAGGAATGTATTTCAACCAAATTCATTAGACATTCAAATCATGACTCCCAAATGTTCATTTTTTGTTTTATATTCTTCTGGTCTCTGGTTCATGACTGGCTAATTGTTGTTGATCCAGTGTCCTCAGAACCTCTTCCAAAATAAATTTCTGTTATCAATGTAACTCAGAAAGCTCTCACTTTCCTTCATGTCACAATAGGCTATATAAATTTCTAGAGCAAAAGCATAACAAATATCCTTCAATTGAGAAAGTGTCTAGGAATGCCTAGTGCAAGGACAAACTCACCAAATAGGAAATATTTTTAGCTTGTTCAAATATTAACAAAGTGTTAGAGATTGTGCACTTCATGAAAATATTTTATTTCACTCAGAATATGAACATGTGCATTTAGAGTTTATATAGCACTTTATAATGACATCTTCTTATTACATCCTAAGATCATACATACCTTTAGGTTAATATTCTTTACACATGACTCACAGGGAAAATCTGAGCCTTGCTACTTTGGAAGTTGCTAAATGTCCACAGGTCATTGAGTACATTAATACATTAATAAATTATCCTTCAGGATGAATGTCAGAAGCCACATTGGAACAAAATAGATAAAAGATGAGACTATCATTAGAGGAATATCTATTACTAACCTTATTATTTGAATATAATAATAAATATAAATTATAATATACACAATGATACCTATTATAGAATAACTCTGCAAATTCCTGTCCCCTAGGAAAAAATACATGGTAGAAAATAGCAATCCTTAAATGAACTCTGTGTTTTAAAATTGGTTTGTTCTTTTATAATTCAGATTCTACTTTCTTTTTTGCAACCATTTAAAACAGTTTCATGATGTACCAGATGTTCATACATCTCAATTATGCTTTGAGTACTTTCTAATTGTTCTAACCTTTTCATCATTGATAAAACCACTATGACTTTTATCCCACTAGTGGCTCCAAAAGCATCTCTCTTTAGTAATAAAAATGCTAACTTCAAATGTTAGCAGTTAAAGGACAATGAAAAATTAACTATCAACTTCAGAGGAAGAAACCCATCCTTCATAATATGTCCAAATCACAAGTTAAGGAAAGCAATGTCATGAGGAGCCAAATCACATAATCTAGTGGCTTAATGAATTACCCTAAGAAAATCAGATTTCCATTTTGAAATTATTAACATTTTGGCAAGGATGATATTGCTTTATAGCTAGTAATTTCATGATTCAAATTCTCAAAAAAGGATATATTAATTACACTGGATTTATAAGATTTGCGTATTTTTACTTCTCAGGTCATTAATTGAAAATTAAATATGTATCTTCATTGTCCTATGATATAAAATAGTTTTAATGTATTTACTGAATCATGCAGAATCTATTTCAATATGTATAAAGCCAACTTAGGCCTTCAAGATCTTTATAGACAGAATGATGTACAGAATTTAAGAGAATAGACCTCAGACAAATTCCTTATCTAAAATGAGTCAAGGCTTCCTTATCTGCAAAATGGAGATAATGACAAGTATTTCACAGTCACTGAACGTGATCATAAAGGTAATGTCACATTGGTGTATAATACATAGATGTTCAATAGTGTGAGTAGCTATTAACATGATAAACAAACATTACATTGACAGGAAAATGGAGGAAAAGTGAGGAAGCAAGTTTCAATGAAATGTTACATTTGACTTATCCAAGAAATAGGGTGGCCTATAACAATATTGGAAAATAGTTGAACTTTGCTTTTTATACTTCAGCAGTTTCACAGACAAAAAAAAAAAAAATACATGCCATAACATTTGAAAAAGACCTACAACCTCTTATAAGAAGTTAACATGACTCTTCTGGAAGAATGGTAGTATATTATAGATGTATACAATAGTATAGGAGTAAAAGATTTTAGAAACTTTCACAGATGTAACTTAGTCTGACGCAGTTTGAATAATCATTTCTTATGCTTTTTATGTAATAGTATGAATAATCCTTTAGATTCCTTTTGTAAATCTTCAATTACTGAAATATAAAATCACTCTTCAGCTCTCAGTACTATTTTGGGGTTTGGGAGTCAATAAGGCTACCAGCTCCATTTCACAAGGTTTCAAAAAATTTTCTCAACATATGTCTTGAACAAGAACATTTTTGAAAGTAGTAGAAAGAATCATCTAATTTCTAGTAAATAGTTTTACATTTCAAATGAACTTTACTATTAAGCAAATATTCTTTTTCTACAGTGAGAGATTGACTTTTGTTGACAGAATTGTACTGTGTCTATGACAGATGCTATGCATACAAAATATTTCTTCAATAAATGCAAAGTTACATTTGTATTGCTATTTTCGTCACTGCTGTTGCTACCACAGTATTTTTGCATTCCTCAAACCAAGGAACTACAGTGTTTCTGTGATGGTCCTGCTTTCATTTCATTTTTTCTACCCAATGCAAATCAGTTAGCAGAATTAATAGACTAAAACACATGGAAGAGGATAAAGTTTCAAACAAATATACAAATAGATTGATAAACATTTTTCTTGTTTATTCTGAACACAAAATTTTTGTTTTGTATTACTGTCTGCTTTTTAAAAATTTGAAAACAAAGAAAATTATCTATACCTCAATTAATGTAAAATGTCCTACCTTCCAGATTACTCATTCTATTCCATATATTAATGAAACAGGGCTTGCTTGTATGTTTTGTTTGTTTTTGACACAGTGTCTCTCTGTCGTCCAGGCTGAGGGCAGTGGTGCAATCCTAGCTCACTAGAGCCTTCACCTCCTCAGCTCAAGAAATCCTCCTACCTCAGCCTCCTGAGTAGCTGGGAATACAGGCGTATGCCAGTATGCCTGATTATGTTTTTTCTTTTGTTTTGTTTTGCTTTATTTTTGTAATGATGGGGTCTCACTATGTTGCTCAGGCCAGCTTCAAACTCTTGGCCTCAAGTGATCCTCCTGCCTTGGCTTCCCAAAGTGTTGGGATTACAAGTGTGGGCCACCATGCCGGCTTTGTTTGTTTGTGTGTTTTATATTGTATTGGAGATTAGTATAAATGCTTCAATTCACTTTCAAAATATATAAAAGTATTTTTATTCATACATCAGCGATTGATGTTATGATAATGGATACATTTAGATAAATGTTAATTCATCCCTAATTTCAGCATTTTGCTTTTATGACAGTGGGTTCCAGATTATGCATTTTGTAACTCTCGCACATATTTCTTACAGACAGATACGTATGTAAGACTGGGAGTTTAACCACAGTGCCTCTTGTAAGGCTGTCTTCACACTTATAGGTGGTACATGATTAAAAAAGCACTGTTCTTAATAAGAAGAGGTTACTTGTTAAATGTGAGTCAGGCTAGGTTAAACTTACTGTCTGGTATATCATTTTGAATAAAGACAAAAAAACTTAGTGGGGCCATACCCACAGCCACTCCTCACTATGAATCCAAGGCAATACCACTTCATCATGTGAAGACTGCAATTCATTACACTGATATGCATGCTATTTAATTCCCTTTGAAGATTTTTCCATTCCCTGTACAGGTCGAGAACAGTAGGCAACCTGATAGACAAAATTATTGCCACATATCTACTTAAAAACAAAACTACACATCATGAGACCCTGTGTAAGACGACAGGTGGTAGCTGTTGTCAGCACAAACATCAGGGATTATCTGCTTGAGCAAATCTCTCCCATTTTCAACATCTGATTCATGGAAGTACTGGAAGATAGAGTTAAGGACTCCCTAAAGCTACAATACAGGTCTATATGGGAAAAGGCATGCTGAGATTAGCAACGAAAGTCATCAATAATTTTGAAATTTCCTCTAGTAGCATATGTGAGAAGCTCTACAAGAGAGCCAGGCATTCTCTGCCACCTGAGATAGTGGCATGCTGTCACCTGTGAAAGATGGGCAGGTAACATGTCTGAAATGTAGGCTTTGGGTCAAAAGCCACCCTGAGGAATATTCTATGAATATAATATTCTGTAATATTGGCAAGTTGTAATGTCTCTTCAATGACCTAATATAGAAAAGAGGATATTCTATGGAATTGTTCCTTTTAGCGTAGCTCTTAAGTGCTGGTGTAGCTCCTGCCCAGCTGCCCTATGGCAGACTCACAGGAAGCAGGGTCCACTTTGCTACTGATGCAGTGAATGGGGTTACTGCCTCAAATAGTCTTACACTTTTCATATGACACGGTGGCCCAACCAGCTCCAACAGTGTATATACAGACCACTCAATGATCCCTGCCATCTTCTGTTCTTACTTTCCTTCTCCTCTGCATCTGCCAGATGCATTTGCTTCTTAAATTTTGGATGCAATTTTAAGTCAGAACAGGAACAGAGCTATCTATATAGACATGAAAATAAAGTCCTTTTTCTAGGTCACCATATATCAGATTGAAAGACAATTTGTACAATGAACTGAGCTATCATGTGAAAATGAGTAATAAAACTTGTGATCTAAAGCATATCTTAGTTGATCTAGTGACCCAAGGCCATTACTTTGGTGGACTTTAAAAATATGATGACTGCCCTGGCATGGTGGCTCAAGCCTGTAATCCTAGAACTTTGGGAGGCTGAAGAGGGTATATCACCTGAGGTCAGGAGTTTGAGACCAGCCTGGCCAACACTGTGAAACCCCATCTCTAATAAAAATACAAAGAAATTAGCTGGGCATTGTGACAGGTGCCTGTAATCCCAGCTACTCAGGAGACTGAGGCAGGAGAATCACTTGAACCCAGGAGGCGGAGGTTGCAGTGAGCTGAGACCATGTCATTGCACTCCAGCCGGGGCAACAAGAGTGAAACTCCATCTCAATATATATATATATATATATATATATGTATGTATATATATATATGTATGTGTATATATATATGTATGTGTATATATATGTATGTATATATATATACATATATATACACACACACACACACACACACACACATATATATGTGTGTGTATATATATATGATGACTATAATTGAAATGGAGATATTGCTGATCCTTTAAATCATTAACACTTTCGAAGAATTCAGTTGAATTTGTAAGAATTCCGTTGATAAAGATCAGACCTAAGAAGATCTAACTCAACATGTTAAACTGAACCTGAGGCCGGGTGCGGTGGCTCAAGCCTGTAATCCCAGCACTTTGGGAGGCCGAGGTGGGTGGATCACGAGGTCAAGAGATCGAGACCATCCTGGTCAACATGGTGAAACCCCGTCTCTACTAAAAATACAAAACATTAGCTGGGCATGGTGGCGCGTGCCTGTAATCCCAGCTACTCAGGAGGCTGAGGCAGGAGAATTGCCTGAACCCGGGAGGCGGAGGTTGCGGTGAGCCGAGATCGCGCCATTGCACGCCAGCCTGGGTAACAAGAGTGAAACCCCGTCTCAAAAAAAAAAAAAAAAAAAAAAAACTGAACCTGAAATGAAATAAAACACAGTTGTTCCATCCTTGTGAGGCTGAACAAAACATCTGCTGAGGCTACTGATGGTGAGTACTTTGTCTCAATAATATGAACTTAGTGTGTTAGATCCTAGATGTCTACTAAAGTTTAGACATGAGTATTTTCTTCTGTGCCTGCAGATGTCCATTGCTATCCTGACTTTGATACTTTGGTTTTAAAATCTATGCAGGTTGTATTTTCAGCTGTAAACTTTTATTTCTGCCAGGGAAGCAGAATATTTAAGAGTAGGAAGAGTCTTTGCAATAGTCTCCTTGCTGTTCTGTAACCTCTATCCTCATAAGTCAGTAGCAACTGTCACCTATAACAAAACAATAGGCCAAACCACATATGTCTTGGTTGATTAAACACAACACCCTGAATATCATTCAGAGGTAAAATAGGCACTGCAGAACACAGGTACAATATTAGATTCACATTGGTGAGTAAATGGGTCACTAGATTCTGCACAATGTAAAACCTCCCCATGGTCTTCAAGGACAACTGCAAATATTATGGAACTTTGGTAAAGAGAACAATTGCTAGCTAACTTTAAATATTTATTACATATTGCAAGCAGTGTCTCATACCTATTCTACACAGATTAAAATGTTTTGTTTCCATGAACTTAAAGAACATAGAAGAGTGCAAAGTTTTGCTTAGGCAGTAAGTATTCCAACTTTCTTTGTGTCTGATACCATATATTTTATTTTAATACACTTTATTTGCTGCTGTGATTATTTTCTAAGAACTGATAGGATTAGTCATATTTAAACAAGGTGTATAAAGATAGAGATGAAGAAATGCACAATTCTTATGTATAGAAGACTACTTTAGGGTCCACATTTTGTATTTTTTAGTTAACACACAAACTATACATATAATAGACTGATCTAAAATTAAGGTATATTGTAACTGTTTCTTGACTCTTTGATACAAAAATAATTTGTAGCCATAGTTAAATTAAATAGATTTTATACAATTGGTTCATTCCATATATATTTTTGAAAATGCGTCTGTATACTTTTGATAACTATTGCGTTTTTAGCAAATAACCAAAATTTCTGCAAGCAATGTCTCACTTTCCTCTACAATATATGTTGGATACTCAGAAGCTGGCTTAGCTCATTATACAGTAGAACTGAGCGTGAAACTATCAAGGTTTCATTCCTTTTTCCAACTCAAACAGCTGCTGCCATCTCAGAAGAAGCAGGTGTTGATGCGTGAACAATATTAGCACTCAAAAGAACAGACCATTTGGTGGTGACTTTTCTCACTGGAATATTATATCAAAATACTTTTAAATTCCCTAAAGTGCCCAGGTGGGAAGGCAAATTAAACATTAACAAAACTAAAAATATCTCAATAGTTTTATTAGTTCTTCTTCCCCTTACAAATCCAATATGCAAGTATTAGAATTACAACTTTTAAAGGATATTATATTTCAGGAACTTTATTGTTTATGTGACTCAACACGAAAATATTTTTAACTAAAAAGTCCATTTTCAATTATAGGAAGACCAGAGGAGCAGCAGAAAAAAGTCAAATAGTTCAATTACTGAAATCCGAATTTATAACTCTATAATAATTCCAATTTCCAATACTGTATACATAGGTTCTATCATGATTCTTATTCCTGAAAACACTAACAAAGGGGATTATATTTGCATTGTTTTTCTACAAAGATCATTGATAAGCCATTTATAAATGAAGCTTTAACAAAATTCTAAAAATTACCACTTTATATAACAAGGCATTCCTTTTCAGGCTAGAATTTAAGATTTTATGAAGGTAGAAAAATGCCTTATAAAAATTTACAAGCATGTTTTGCCTTCTAGGGCTAAGATTTGGACTTAAATTTTTGTTGTCAATCCTTTGGTTTTTAGGGAAAGTATAAATAAAAACTATTATTTAAATTATTACATGGCAAGCATCTATCCATATTTCATGGCAGATTGAATTCTGTGAAATAAGCAAGAACTTCTGAGTTTAATTGTGGCAATTAGGTGGATTCTTTAATTACATATTTACTAAGTTACATGTTGTCACTTTGAGCAGTTGTTTCAGGAACTCCAGAACTTGAAAGGAAATAATTACTGCCAAACAGAATAGCGGCTCTGAGAATTCCTTCATCATAACCTAGGACAGAATTTTTTTCTTTTTTTGAGACAGAGTCTCCCTCTTGTTGCCCAGGCTGGAGTGCAATGGCGCGATCTCGGCTCACTGCAATCTCGCCACCAAGGTTCAAGTGATTCTCCTGCCTCAGCCTCCCAAGTAGCTGGGATTACAGGCGCCCACCACCACACTTGGCTAATTTTTTGTATTTTTATTAGAGACGGGGTTTCACAATGTTGGTCAGGCTAGTCACGAACTCCTGACCTCAGACAATCCACCTGCCTCAGCCTCCTAAAGTGCTGGGATTACAGGCATGAGCCACGCACCCAGCCAATCTAGGACATTTTTAAAGAAACTGCTTTTAGAGGGCAGAAGGATACCTGTAGCTGTATGGAAAAAGACCATTCCTGGGGCACTGAAGAAGATAGCAGGTGGTGGAGAGGTATGAGGATCAACCTCTCTAATATCCTTTGTAGAAGTGTGCATTTAGATTTAGGCTTTTGGTGGCTCAGAGTATTTCTGGTGTCAGAAGTTAGCTGGTCCCTTTTCCTCTAGGTGTGTTCAAAATCTCCATGGTGCATTTCAACCATGGAGAATATGCCCCCCAGGGGGATTTGGCAATGTCTGGAGGCATTGTTGATTGCCATGATTAGAAGGGTGTTACATTCATGTAATGACTAGAGGCTAGGGATGCTGTTATACATCCTACAATGTACAGGTAAGATTATTAAAATACTAGCCTCCAAAATGTCAATAGGACAGCCTGCCCTAGATGTAGACCAGGTATTTTATCTGTGTTTTTTGAGTTATTCTTTCATTATTATTATTTCGTTTTTGTTTTTTTTTGTTTTTTTTTTTTGAGATGTCATGCTCTGTTCCCCCAGGCTGGTGTGCAATGGTGGATCTCAGCTCACTGCAACCTCTGCTTCCTGGGTTCAAGTGATCCTCCTGCTTCAGCCTCCCAGGTAGTTGGGATTACAGGCATGCTACCATACCTGGCTAATTTTTGTTTTGTTTTGTTTTTGTTAATGGAGACAGAGTTTCACTTGTTGGCCAGGCTGGTCTTGAACACCTCAACTCAAGTTATCCACCCGACTCTGCCTCCGAAAGTGATGGGATTATAGGTGTGAGCCACCACACTTTGCAATGCATTATTCTTAATGTTTCATTCAACCAATGTTAAAAGTTACAGATTAGATTTGGTTGTGCTGTTAGAAATTATGGAAAAAGTAATTACCTTAACCAGTTTTAGATAATTTAATTCAGTTTACACTATATATTAATTAAGTGCACAAGAAAATGTCACAAAAACAACAGGAAGGCTGGGCACAGTATCTCACACCTGTAATCCCAGCATCTTGGGAGGCCGAGGCAGGTGGATTGCCTGAGGTTTGGAGTTCAAGGCCTGCCTGGGCGACATAGCGAAACTCCACCTCTACTAAAATACAAAAAAGAAAAAATTAGCTGCGCATGGTGGCAGGCACCTGTAATCCCAGCTACTTGGGGGGCTGAGGCAGGAGAATGGCTTCAACCTAGGAGGTAGAGGTTGGAGTGAGCTGAGATTGCACCACTGCACTCCAGCCTAGGAGACAGAATGAGACTCTGTCTCAAAAACAAACAAACAAACAAAACAGGAAGATATTACATCATTGCCCTAAGTCCAGAGTGACAGTCATCATTAAAACCACTGTGCTCAGTAAAGCAGTGACATCTTTGTATGACACATACAGCAAACACAACATATTCAAGAAAACAGGGTTCCAGAGTAGAAAAAAACAAATGAGAAATTTGTTATTGGAAATACATGAAGCAAGCCCCAAAACCTCCAGAAATCCTCTGCAGACAAGCTGATACAGTTAGACCAATGGAGTCTTCACTTTGACATCAGAACAATAATGGTCTTATGTGATTTCATGCAGACTGCAGAGGATAGCAGCATTTAAGTGATTGTTCATTAAATAACAAATAATTTTTCACACATACCTGTAATACAATAAGCAATGTTCTGAGCCCTAGGAACATGGTAGTTTTAAGTGAAAAAGTTCCTGCTCTTTGAAGGTAACATTGAAAACAACTGCGATAATATACACATAAAATAATGCATATACGCATAACAACATATGCATATATATTAATAGTTTCTGACATTTAATTAGAAAATTTTAAACAGAAATTTCTTCTTGCTTGCAAGAGATACAGTTTCTTTACAAGATAGGAATGCTGTGTTCTAGACAATTTTTTAGGGATGTTACAAATTGCCGGTGTTTAGAAAAAATAGATTTAGGTTATCTTTCATTCATTTTTATTAAATAAAACCATGTCATAACATTTCTTAAATGCCAGTTTTTCTTGGAAAAGGGATTATAAAGATATTCACCAAATTGTTGCAATGCAGTTATTTAACAGTATTCTATCCTGCTGCCATCCTGAATTTAATCATGCTATTTAGTTTTCCAGATTACGTTTCTTTTACAATAAGTCATGTATAACCTGAATAAGGTCATCAATTTCATAATGATAAAATGCAGATCCAAACCTACACCTCCAGAGTCTATTCTGCTAACATATGATGTGAAGTTAACAATAAAGTCTCCTTATTAACTACTGTATACATTAAAAGTTTTTCTGGATATATTTTTTGCTTCTTTTTCTTTTGCTTTCTTTCTTTCTACCATGAGCTACATGATAAACACAAAAATATAATTAGAAAGGATTAACTACTAAATGTAGCCAAGCTATAAATCTGAAGAACAACTAAACCAAATGGAGACAGGAGAATGTAGTTTTAGAACAATTTAGTTGTTAAACCAGGCTCAGTATAGATTCAGTACATGTTATCTAATTTAACTAAATTATCTGACGGTGCCTTTATATAGAAGCCAGTTCAAAACTTCTAAACATGAATTTTGTCCTTTTCTGAAACAATGTCAAGGCAAATAATATATGCCCAGATAGATAAATAGATAGATAGACAAATAGTTTAGATTGATAAAGACATAGATATTGATATATGAATATATTTAAGTTCTTAATATGAGAAAGTATAAACATAATATTTAATTATGGCACATAGGGCATATTTTCCACTAGTAACTGAAAATAAATAATTATAAAATGCAAAATAAGAATGGCATCAAAGAAAGTGAATATTTTCTTGTAAGTAAAAGTTACACTTGACATTAAGAGACACTATGAACGTGAATGTTCCCAGAATACAGAAAGTATAAACTAATTTTAACTCGCATACATCTTCAGACAAGTTTTTTTTTTTTTTTTTTGGTTGTTGTTGTTGTAGTTTTAAGTAAAGGCAAAAGCAGAAACAGGAAGGTTGGATGGGAAAGTAGGCTTATATCAGTAAGTAAGTGTTCAGGCCACTGAGACAAGTATGCAAGCTATGGAAACAAAAGCTTTGGGGGGAGATTATTATTTCCTTCAAGCTACAGTTTATCTTTTTGTGAACAACTGCTCTGAACCCTTAATGACCATTTAAAACGCCCTACTGTTTCTTAAAAGAAGACGGCTTATGTTTGGAATTTAACACATTGAATTGAAAACAGTTTCTTTAATTGTGTGTGTGTGTGTGTGTGTGTGTGTGTGTGTGTGCGCGCGCGCGCGCGTGTGATAGAAGCAGGAATATAGTCTAAGGCCAGGTATTGCTATCTGTCTATCATCCCTACTTACTGTCTCTACCTGCTCTTCAACCTTTGATATTCCCCAAATTTTCACTTCATACTTTGCACTTCAAATAATATCCAACCTTTTTTTTCAGCTTGCAATGTTTGGCATTTTACCAATACAAGTGTTTTTAAATTAAACTAAAAATCTAACAATTTGTACTACTTAAATATTTTCTTTGCTTTCAGAATTTTTACACTTCTTCTGTAGAGGACCTAACACATAATTTTCTAGACCATCAGTGTCTTGAATGTTTACATTCACAGCTCTCTTGTTTTTGTTTTGCTTTCCTCACTTTTTTCCTTGCTTCCTTTATCATTATTGAAAGAAAATTAAGGTGGGGAAACCAAACAAAGTGTATATATTTGAAACCTTTACATAATGCAGTGGTTACATTAATGGGTATAACTCTGAAAAACCAGATGGGGCATAGGAAGTTTTTAAAATGTCTTTTTCTAACTTCCAAATCAAATGTTTGCTTTCAAGTCTTACAAATACCCTTTAAAATATGACACTTGATAATTTTTTTCATGACCATTTCCTTTTTTTCTCCTTGGACCTTCTGGAGCAGAAAGTATGAGCCTTGACATAGTTCATTATGTCAGATCTATTATCATTGGTATTACATTAAACAATTACGATTTATCAGAACAATATCTGTGTAGGAAATTACAATTAGTAAAAGAATATTGGAGAGGAGAAAAGCGTAACATCAACAACAGTTGTTTCTGTTACATGAAATACAGCATTAGAAATTTTAGTTAGAAAGGTCACAAATGTTCAGAATATAGTTTAGTGGTGAAACGTATTTTGATATACAGTAGATATATTGTTTAGCTAGAAACAAAATAGTTGGTCAAACAACATATTAAACAAATATGTTAACATTAACTAATAAAATGATTTCATAAAGATAAGTCAGAAAGAGAATATGCACAACTTTCTATCAGCAGTTTTAGAAATGATGATTCTAGTGAAGCTATGACACCTGGTTTCCCAGATCATTAATCCAACAGCACATACAGGGAATTCTGGAGAGGATGAAGCATTACAAATAGTTATTTCTTTTAGGTGTTATTTGTGCTTGCATCAAGACTAGAAGCATTTCCTGTTCTTTGTTTCTTTTATTGCCATACTTTTCCCTTCTCCCCTCTCATTCAATCCAAGTCCCTCTTCTTACCAACTCTAGCTTACTGAAGCTTGAAATAGATTTTGTAGCAAGGTATGGTGTCCATTCTCAGCATCTAAATACTTATAAAGCTGTCCATCACACTACAGTAGTTGAGTAAAATATCTTCTCTGATCTGGAAAGTATGCTTTCCACTATTCTTAAACTTTAAGTGCTACTGGTTTAGGAGATAGGTAGCAAAAAAAAAAAAAAAAAAAAAAAAAAAAAAAAAAGGAGAACTATGAATAATTTATTTCTAGGTGTCTATCTCCTCCTCGATCACATTGGTTTTTGACTAGGTATGAATGAATATATTTTTATTTGGCTGTCTTAGAACTCTTTTTATTGCAGTGTCAGAAATTCAACTTGAACTATGTTAGGCAATGAGGGCTTATACAATCAGAAAGGGCCATGTATAGGTAGAATGGACAGGAATTAGAGACCAGGCACCTCTTTCTCTATTTATCCCTTTTCTCTATGTGCATTTATCTTTCAAGCAAGAAATCTCAAAATATATATATTTTCCTAAAATATAGAGCCAGGGAATCTTTTAGTGCACATCTTTAATTTTGCTACCCAAAATAAAAGAGAATTTTACTGCCAAGTTTCAGGTTAAAAAAATAATATCACCTCATACCTGTCAAAAGGCTTGTTATCAAAAAGATGAAAGATAAGTGTTGGCAAGGATGTGAAGAAAAGAGAGCCCTTGTACACTGTTGGTAGACATGTAAATTAGCCAATATGAAAAACTGTATGGAGGTTCATCAGAAACTAAAAATAGAACTACCATCTGATCCAGCAATCCCACTTCTGATTATATATCCAAAGAAAATGAAACCAGTATTTCAAAGACAAGATGTCTTCACTCTCATGTTCACTGCAGCACTATTCACAATAGACGAGATATGGACTCAACCTCAGTGTCCACTAGCAGATGAACAGATAAAGAAAATGTGGTAATATGCACAATGGAATACTATTCAGCCTTAGAGAAGAAGGATATTCTTCATTTCCTGGAGGACATTATGTTAAGTGAACTAAGGCAGGCAAGAGAGGACAAATACTGCATGATCTCACTTAGATTGAACCTAAAAGAGTTGCTCTCATAGAAGCAGAGAGTATTATTGTGGTTACCAGAGGCCAGGAACTAGGGAAGAAGGATGGATGTGTTAATTAGCTTGACTGTATTATTTAAAATTATATATATATATATACACACACACACACACACACACACAATCATAGTGTATCCTATACATATAGTATGTGTGTTTATATATATACAATTATAATTTATTAATTAAAAATTAAAATAAATTATAAAGTAATATCCCAGAGAAGACTTTTAAATGACATGATTCAAATGACAAACTCCTCTGAGTTAATCTTTATGGCCAGTAGTGGTCAAGTGTTATGATTTGCCTAGCCTGAGCCTGAAGCTAATGCCTAGGCCAATCCCTGAGAATACAGAGATGAAATTTTATAAAATCATGGCTACTACCACTCAGACAGTATCCTTATCTTAAGATGGGATGCAAATCCTTAAAACAAGATACTATTCCAAAAATAAGAAAAAAACATTTTGTCAGTCTAAACAATAATGTTTTACTACACAACCTGTATTATAATAAAAGCCACCTTCTAGTCATTTTCTTTGTCCATAATTTCCTTAAGCTTACCTCTTTAGAGTATAAAGAATAAGAAAAAACTCTTAGAGGGTAAACAAATTATTTAAAATATTCCGATTTATTTATAAGATAGAGAATTTTAAAACTCGGAAAACACACATTTAAATAATTGAATTATAAGTAATTGAGAATTTAATAATTTCTCACAATATTACCGTATTTTCATATCTTTTATAAACTTGATAAAATTGTTTTATTTGTAAAACCAAGAAATCATATAGTTATATAACATAAGAAAACTTATACAAATAAAATGATTACATTAATCTCTAAATAAATGAGGTAAAGTAAAATGATATTTTTATTTCTACTATTTCTTGTTGTCACTGTAGAACTGCCCTCTAATTTGAGATTTCTTGCATATTTTCAACAACAATAACAAAAAAACAGTTTAACAAGGCTGTTTTTTCTTCCTAGAGCTACAGTTGTTTTTAGTTGAGATTTTCTTGCAAAAAGAAATTTAAATGAGCCCTCAAAGATGTTCATTTAATATCCTTCTATGAAATGTTCAGGATTGCAGGTTACCCTGAGTTTTGGATCAGTTGCTTTCTTCAAATAATGTATCATTCTATATTTATTAGTTTATAAAATTCATCTCTAAAGCATTAATTATTCCAAGTTACAAATAATTGGCTTTGTGAAAAGTATGCAATAACTCTGTACCAGAAATAGACAAATAATGTCATGATTTATAAGGTATTTATATTATTATTTTTTTTGAGACGGAGTCTTGCTGTGCCACCCAGGCTGGAATGCAGTGGTGTGATCTCGGCTCACTGCAAACTCTGCCTCCAAGGTTCAAGCGATTTGCCTGTCTCAGCCTATCAAGTTGCTGGGACTACAGGCAAGCACCATCACACCAGCTAATTTTTGTATTTTCCGTAGAGATGGAGTTTTTCCATGTTGGCTGGGCTTGTCTCGAACTCCTGATCTCAGGTGATCCACTGCCTCGGCCTCCCAAAGTGCTGGGATTATAGGCATGAGCCACTGCACCCAGCCAGGTGTTTATATTAAAATTTTAAGAAAAACTTGTTAGAGAATAGACAGTCTTTCCCCCGCCCCATTCCTGTTTCTTCCTTCCTATTCCTCTTCTGTCTAAACCATATACACACAAGTATGTACACAGGAACAATTCTTAATGTGAAGAAAATAAAGATTTTCCGCTATGTTTTCTCCAAGTTAACATTTTTAACTAGAATTAGAGGGAATATCTTTTTGGTGTCCACTCTACTATGTAATAGCCATTAAAGTAACTTCAGACTATAGAGCACTGATAACCTGGAGCAGTGGCTCATGTCTGTAACCCCAGCATTTTGGGAAGACGAGGAAGGCCGACTGCTTGAGCCCAGGTGTTCGAGACAAGCCTGGGCAACAAGGAAAATCTGTCTCTAATCTAAAAAAATAAAAAAATAATTAGCCAGATGTGGTAGCTTGCAGCTGCAGGCCTAGCTACTCAGGAGGCTGAGGTGAGAGGATCACTTGAGCTGGAGAGGCACAAGTTGCTGTGAGCTAGGATCACCCCACTGCACACTCCAACCTAGGAAACAAAGAAAGACCCAGTCTTCAAAAAAAAAAAAAAAAAAAAGAAAAAAAGAAAAAGAAAACAAACAAAAACTAAAAAACTAAGAAACTAGAATATGCAGTAAAGTAATTGCAAATTTGGTGAAGGTTTTGGAAACTTTATCAAATGTTGATAATAATTAGAGCAAATCAGAGAATGATGGGAGACAAAAATGAGAAAGAAGATATAACAATTTTTAAATTTAATATCATAAGAAAATGTATTAATTTTTTTCTCCATACAAAAAATCAGGATAAATATTTGCAAACTTCAAGAGGTCAGATATCCATACATATTCAATACTTCATTATCAACAAAGGATATTAAATGTTGTTAAACAAAATTCTTAAATGTCTATATTAGGAAAGTGTCAGATGTAAATCAGTCTTTCAAAATCATATTTATATTTTTATGTCACTTTTAGCTCTCTTTTCCTGGAAAATCAGCAAAGTGCAACTTTTAGCACATTCTGTTAAATATTGCCCTACTGGACTTTAAAAGCTTAATAAACAATATATTACATTATGTATTAAATTAATAGTGGCTATACTGCTCTATAGCATTTCAATTCTGATTTTAAGTTAATTGTCTATTATAAGAAATTTTGCCTCAGGCTGAACTTAGGATGGAATCTTATAATTTAGGAATTAAGTATATTGTCTCTACTGAATTATTCTTTGTGGTTTTTAATATTATTTCTGCTTCTGACCTTTTACAAGATTCAACAGGTTAATGAAGTGTAAATTCTCCAGTGGTTCTCTTTATGCAAATAGTGCTTTTTTGCAGCGGTTTTTATGTGATTCAGAAGCTATGCCAAACTCTCCATTAAATGGATCTATACTGATGAGCCTTTACTTCTGACCCACTGTTTTTAACACAAAATTATGTCTGACACTTCCTAATCCTTGAGAATCTTTTCCAAATTTAGTGAACTTTAATAAATGTCAGTTAAAGGTTCACTGACAAATTGGAGGTGAGTAGAAAGACAAATGTAAGACTTAACACACTGATGTTTAATGGAAAACGAGTAAGATATTCCTTGAGACTACTATATTGAAAGAAATAATAAAAGAGTGTGACCATTCATACCAGTTTTGGGAGTTTACAGTTAATCATAAATTTTAAATCTAGATTTCTTTATACTCAGTACTATATGTTATTTCAATTAGATGCATATAAAAAATTTGTCCCTCTTTATCTTTTATAAAATTCTAAGTATGCTTCCTAAGTTTTTAGAAATCTTTCTCCTGTCTTAGATAGTTCTGTGTTCCTCCATAGTGCTCAGGGCTTATACCTGCACTCCATTGTTTTTTGAATGAAGGAATAAGTGCTTCATTTATATATTACTTTTTAATTGACAAGAATCTATATTTCAGACCTGTCCCTAAATATTACCTTTTCAATGATAATATTTTAAATTTTGCCAACTCACTCTTATTTTCCCCACTTTATTTTTTAACAATTACTATCACTTAACAAACTATAAGTTTTCCTTATTTGTCCATTCCCCAAGCTGGAATGTAAAAGCTCCATATGGGAAGGGGTTTGTGTTGTATTGTCTTCAGCAATGCCAGTGTCTGCCACATGATAGGTATTCAAAATGGAATCTGGAAAGAGCATCTAAATGTTAGCTTTATCATTCTTGAAATTCAGAAGCATTTGGGTTGATGCTTGGCTAGAAAAAGATGTAATCTTTCAAATGTGGGCCCTCGCAAGTCCTATGTTTATTTTCAGCAAGCACCAGAGCAAATTCGTTTGTTTACAATTGTACCTGAAGCAACCAAGTTTGCGTATGTGACACGTTTATTGTTTGATGTAACTAGATATCAGAGGCTAACATTTCTTCTGTGGTCCCTGTTTTTGCATTCACTGTTGTTTTTGGTTTTTGCAAGGGAATTCTTCCTAAAGTGTTTGATGTGCAACTCTTTAAATTTCATTAACCTGTTATTATACAGTACCCCTATTAATTTGAGTGTAAGGTGTCAGATGAGAGGAACCATTGGATAGCCTTATGATTTGTTCTCAGTCTTTTAGTTAGTTTGTGTCCCTGGGCTTTGATCTTCATAAATGCTTCTCAGTGGCCTCCTTTCCCCACCATTAGATGAAATAGAAAGGTTACAGCAAACTGTTGATATTTCCTTTTCCCTTTAGTCTTGGATAAAACCCCACATGGTATGCTCTGGCAAAACAGTCTATGAGGGTAGGCCTTGTTAAGAAGAATGCAACACTCTGGGTGTATTTCAGAATGGCTGTTTTTTCCCTCCCCCTCAGAGCAGGAGGAAATTTTTCTCTGAGCTAATTTGATGTGGAAGAATCACAAATTAAAAGAACAAACAGCCATCCAAGAAAAACAATCTAATAGTAGCTACAAATATTAGTAGAATTGCATGACACTCAGTATAAAGATATTAGAATGCTATATCTCTCTAAGCTTGTGTGCATACATTAAACATCAAAAATATACAGAGGCTCATGGTGTAAGAACCCACAAAAGCCCTTTGCCCTTTCCAGCACCTATTGGGATTCTATCAAAGAAACATGGAGAAAAGATAAGTTCAGAAGCTGCTGTCAAGTAGAAATATCACTGATAGTTACATGTTTGCATACGAAAACCTGAGGCTGAGATTCTAAGGGCTTTTGAAGTTTAGTCAAGTTATTTTTTGCTGTCAATTCTTTGCTTTTATTTTAAATGATTTCTATCCAATGCTTTGTCTTTCTTTTTTTTGCCATAAATGCTATATAGTCATACTTTACTCTTGAGAAATATTAGCAATATCTCACCTATATGAAAGATAAGTTACTTATAAAAATTTAATGCTTAAATGTAGAGAAAATTATTCATGATCAACTTCAGTCCCCCTCTTTAATCTAGAGAAAAATCAACATACTTTTAAGAACAGTTAGTGAAACATTATTGTTTTGTGAAGTTTTATGAGAAAACACTAAAAAATATTTTTAAATGCACATAAAAATCTCAAACCATTCCTTCAACAACTAAACATTTTTTATCAGGTTATTAAAAATTTGGTCTTTCTTGGAACCCTGTATTTTCTATAATTAAACTTTTGTAATGTCAAGTGACTCCTCTAGAAAGTCAACTGGAGGTCTTCCTTGTCAGGCCATTAATTTTAAAGTAAAGTTGTCTTAACAGGAAATTGAAGAAAAAAAGTAGTGGGTTGAAACTAAACATTTTGATATTACGAATCATCAGAAGTAGGTGGAAGAATGAAGAGGTCACCAAGATATAAAACTATAGAAAATGAGGAACTCCTTTCTTTTTTTGTTAAACCAATATGATTGTATTTTCAGCAAAATAGCCCTAAATAGAATTTCTTTCACCATAGGCAGGTATAATAAAATATTTCTACTAGTTCTTTTTCTACATTAGGTATTTCAATGGCTTTGTCATTATAACCAAACAACATTATTGCAGTTACTTCCATCTGCCATAATTCACTCTTAAAAAAAAAAAAAAAAAAAAAAAAAAAAAAAACTGGGGATAGCACTAGCACACCAACATGAAACTTTAAAAGATACTTTAAAAAACTTGATATCCAAATATAATTTATAAATGTAATATTAATAATAACAATAGGATTGCCTTCTCCATAAATAAAGGCCCCATCATTAACGGCAATCAGCTCTAACAATCACTAACTCTTCACAATGGGTTAGAAAATCCATTTGTCATCACACACACACACACACACACACACACACGAAACATATTTTTAAAATGGTACATTCTAAGCAAAAAGAACAAAGCTGGAGGCATCACACTACCTGACTTTACTACAAAGCTACAGTAATCAAAACAGCATGGTACTGGTACCAAAACAGAGATATAGACCAATGGAACAGAACAGAGGCCTCTGAGGCAGCGCCACACATCTACAACCATCTGATCTTTGACAAACCTGACAAAAGCATTGGGGAAAGGACTCCCTGTTTAATAAATGGTGTTGGAAAACTGGCTAGCCATGTGCAGAAAGCAGAAACTGGACCCCTTCCTCACACCTTACACTAAAATTAACTCCAGATGGATTAAAGACTTAAATATAAGACCTAACACCATAAAAACCCTAGAAGAAAACCTAGGCAAAACCATTCAGGACATAGGCATAGGCAAGGACGTCATGACTAAAACACTGAAAGCGTTGGTAGAAAAAGTCAAAATAGACAAATGGGACCTAATTAAACTCCAGTGCTTCTGCACAGCAAAAGAAATAATCATTAGAGTGAATCGGCAACCAAAAGAATGGGAAAAAAAATTTGCAATCTATCCATCTGACAAAGGGCTAACATCCAGATTCTACAAAGAACTAAAACAGATTTACAAGACAAGAAAAGCCCATTCGAAAGTGGGCAAAGGATATCAACAGACACTTTACAAAAGAAGACATATATGAGGTCATCAAATATATGAAAAAATGTTCATCATCTCTGGCCTTTAGAGAAACACAAATCAAAACCACATTTAGATACCATCTCACGCCACTTAGAATGGCAATCATTAAAAAATCTGGAGACAACAGATGCCAGAGAGGATGTGGAGAAATAGGAACATTTTTACACTGTTGTTGGGAGTGTAAATTAGTTCAACCATTGTGGAAGACAGTGTGGCAATTCCTCAAGGACCTAGAAATAGAAATTCCATTCGACCCAGCAATCCCATTATTGGGTACATATCCAAAGAATCATAAATCATTCTATTATAAGGACACATGTACACGAATGTTCACTGTGGCACTGTTTACAATAGCAAAGCCTTGGAAGCAATCCATATGCCCATCGATGATAGACTGGACAGAGAAATTGTGGCACATATACACCATGAAATACTATGCAGTCATAAAAAACAATGAGTTCATGTCCTTTGCAGGGACATGGATGAACCTGGAAACCATCATTCTCAGCAAACTGACACAAGAACAGAAAATCAAACACCACATGTTCTCACTCATAGGTGGCTGTTGAACAATGGGAACACATGGACACAGGGAGGGGAGCAACACATACTGGGGTCTGTGGGGGGGGAAACTAAAGGAGGGACAGTGGGGAGTGGGGAGTTGGGGAGGGATAACATGGGGAGAAATGCCAGATATAGGTGATGGGGAGGAAGGCAGCAAACCACATTGCCATGTATGTACCTATGCAACAATCTTGCATGTTCTTCACATGTACCCCAAAACTTAAAATGCAATAATATATATAAACAATTATATTAAAATTTGTTCAAAGCATTTATAGCACAATCATTTTGCAAATGTTGTAACAGGAACTAGAGTTCAAACTCGAATGGAAAATCCAAAATGGATAATTAAAATCCAAGGTAGTATATGAAATATAGGGATACACACAAATTATTACGAGGGTCCAGAGAAGGACTAAACATAACTAAATATACCTCCAGGAGGATGTCATACTCTGAGCTAATTGCTCATGGATGAGTAAAAGTCAATCAGTGTTAGTACTGAGTATTCTCAGTTACAGGAGAATTGGCTAATGAAATTGGCTTAAGGAAAACAGCCTGGAATTGTATAAGGGAATTAAAAAAAATAAAAACGCAGTGGTATGGCAAGGGCACAAAATGGAAGGCAGAGTGGTGAGAAATGAGCTTGCATTTGTGAGCAGGAGCAAATTATGCAAAGCCTCTATGCCCTGATAAGGAATATATGCCAGGGGAGATCAATGCCAGGTTTTAATTAGGTAAATGAAATGGCCAGATGCAGATAGCTTATATTAGTGGCTACAAAATAGGAGCTGGATTTGAGTGGAAAAGTAATCAAAATCTGGGAACAGTAAGGAGTCATTTTCAAGATGAATTCAGATGAGATAGGGTACATTCAGGGTGGTATGTATGTAAACTCAAGATGAATTCAATGAACACTTTCATATAAAATGGAATGACTAAAAAATAAAGTTATATCATCATTTTCACAATAATGAAAACCAAATATTCATTGTGGACGTATTATTTGTCAGAAATTGATCTAAGTGTTGTAGTAGTTACATGATCTTGGTTAACCAAATGAGATAGATATTACTGTTACTACTATTTCACAAATGAAGAAACTGAGGCAAAGAGAAGGTATGAAACTTTACTCATGCTACATATCTAGCAACTGACAAGAGTAAGGATTTAAAGCCAGGCACAGGTGATATGATATGATGAGTAAGGAAGTGGGAGGAGTCATGCAAAATGCCTCATTTCTAGCTAAATTTACCAGAATGCAGTGGCTCCAACTAAGAATCACATATGAGTAGTTTAATACATATCACAGTTTAACCATTTTCTTAATATTAATATGCTGACCTTTTAGAAAAACAACAACACCATTTAAATGTCATTGCAGAACACATCTTTTTGTTACTGTTGTTCAAGCCTTCTAAAAATTTCAAAATGTAATTATAGAACACATATTTTATTTTGTTTTTGTTGTTAAAACCTTCTAAAAATTTCAGTATGCTCACAGGTTATTTTTACAATGACTAGGGAACACCTCCAACACAGACACTGCAAGGAGGGGCCAATAAGGTCTCCATTGAGAAGCACAGAATGACTCAGAGAAGAAGCACAGCTGGCTGCTTTTTAAATCCTAAATATGGGTTTTGAAAAAGTCGTATGCATCTAGAATCTCAAGGTCTTATAAATAGAGGACAATATTAACCTAGTTCTCAGATGTCTTTAAAAGGAGAGTTTATTTAACAGACTACAAAGAATTCATTTTATATGGTAAAACTGGCAGTCAAGGATATTAAATTGCACATTTTTCCTTGTTTTTGCTCTTTTTTTTTTTAGCAGGAAGGTTTATACTCAAAGGAACAATTTTTCATGTTTAATTGAAATAATGACCATTGTGTTTCCTATTATTTTATCGATAGTTAACTATACTGAAAGGATCACATATGCTGAATTTGTGACCAATAGCCAGTTGTATTCTGTGAGTTTTACAGTCAGTCCCTAAACAGAGTACACTACATTAACTGGTCCGCTGCTTCTCTGAATCTCACACATTCATTGGCTTGCAGAATTCCAATTAACTCTGTTCTTAGTGGCAACCTGTCACATCACTTCCCTTGCCTTCTACTTATTCTGCTTGACAGCTAGCATAAAAATCTAGGCTAAATCAGGACACCAATGACTCACAGAGATTTGAGAGGCCTTTTACAGCTCTTCTTGCTTAGGCTGTATCTAGCAATTCTATGACATTTCTTTTTCTCCTGTGGTTAGGAGAGTCCCTAGCTCTAATAATTATTTCAATTAAACGTGACCAACTAACTTACATTCCTACCAGCAGTGTATAAGTGTTCGCTTTTCTGCAACCTTGCCAGCATCTGTTTTATTTTTATTTTATTTTATTTTTTTTGAGATGGAGTCTTGCTCTGTAGCCCAGGCTGGAGTGCAGTGGTGAGATCTCAGCTCACTGCAACCTCCACCTCCTGGTTCAAGTGATTCTCCTGCCTCAGCCTCCCATGTAGCTGGGATTACAGGCACCTACCACCACACCCGGCTAATTTTTTTAATTTTTTATTTTTAGTAGAGACGGGGTTTCAACATGTTGGCCAGTCCGGTCTTGAACTCCTGACCTCCTGATCCGCCTGCCTCAGCCTCCCCAAATGCTGGGATTACAGGCGTGAGCCACCGCGCCTGGACACATCTGTGTTTTTTTTTTTTTTTTTTTTTTTTTTAAACTTTTTACTAGTAGACTTTCTGACTGGTATGAGACGGTATCTCGTTTTGGTTTTCATTTGCATTTTCCTAATGCTTAGTGATATTGAGCTTTTCTTCATATGATTGTTGGCTGTATATATGTCTTCTTTTGAGAATTGTCTGTTCATGCCTTTTGTCCATTTTTTAAATGGGACTGTTAAGTTTTGCATGTTAATCTGTGTTTCTTATAGATTCTGGATATTAGACATTTGTCAGATGTATCGTGAACAAATATTTTCTCCCATTCTACAGGTTGCCTGTTTTCTCTGTTGATAGTTCCCAATTTTTGAGGTTTTTTTTCACAATTGCTTTTGGAGTCTTCATCATGAAGTCTTTGACCAGGTTGATATCCAGAATGTTATTTCCTAGATTTTCTTCTAAGGTCTTTATAGTGTTAGGTTTTACATTTAAGTCTTTAATCCATCTTGAGTTGATTTTTGTGTACAGTGAAAGGTAGGAGTTCACTTTCAATATTCTGCATATGGCTAATCAGTTATCCCAGCAGCATTTATTGAATAGGGTGTCCTTTCCCCATTGATTGTTTTTGTCAGCTTTGTAGGCAATCAGATGGCTGTAGGTGTGCAGCTTTATTTCTGGGTTATCTCACCTGTTCAACTGGTTTATGTGTCTGGTTTTATTGCAACACTATGCTGTTTTGAATGTTACTGAGATTCTGCAGTTATTTGTTACATAGTATTTTTGTGGCAATAACTAACTGATGCATGGTGGTAAGAGAAATTCATTCACTCAGGTGAAAAGCTCAGAACATTGCACATTATGTGCTCAGTAAGTATTAAGTGATTATTTAGTTAGTTGCATTTGCACTTTCAGAATTCTAAGAATTGTGTTTTACAAAGGATTTAATAAATATACAAGCATATTAATTACATTGCTATAAAGTCCTAGGCACTTTATTCTATATTTTCAATCATAAGATGAGGCTGCAGTGTACAAAACCAACAGACAAAAATAAGTAGCATTTTTATATATAAATAATGACATAACTGTAAAATAAATCAAGAACATAGTCCTATTAACAATAGCTTTACAAAATCCCCATGAATAAATTTAACCAAGGAAGTGAAATACCTGCACATCAAAAACTATAAAACATTGATGAAAGACATAGAAGAAGAAACATATAAATGGAAAGACATCCTTTGCCCATGCGTCAAAAAATTAATGTTGCTAAAATGTCAATACTAAAAGTAATCTGCAAATTCAATGGAATCCCTATCAAAATCCCAATAGCATTTTTAACAGAAATAGAAAAAAATCCTAAAATGTGCATAGAACCATAAAAGACTCCAAATAGCCAAAATTTTAAGAAAAAAAAAACAAAAGAGTTGGAGGTATCACACTTCTTGATTTAAAATTTTATTTCAAAAAGATAGTATTCAAAATAGTATTTTGCTGGCACAGAAACAGTCCAGTGGAAAAGAATGAGGAGTCAAGAAATAAATCTAAACCTACATGGTCAACTAATTATTAAGAATGGCACAAAGAGGACATAAAATTAATGAAATTGTACTCTTATCTTACACCATGCACAAATATCAATTCAAAATGGATAAAAGACCTAAATATAAAACCAAAAACTATAATATTCCAAAAAGAGAATGCAGGTGAAAACTTCTGGGCATTGGCCTTACAAGTGATTTATTTTTTTAAAATGCTATATCAAAATCTCAAGCCACAAAAGTAAAAAAAATAAATGGAACTACAAAAGTAAAAATCTTCTCAATATAAAGGAAATAATCAAGAAAATGAAATGGAAGTATGGGTTGGAAAAAACTATTTATAAACAATTTATCTGATAAGAGGTTAATATTCAAAATTTATCAAGAACTCATACAACTAAATAGTGAATAAAACAATCACCGAGTTAAAAAATGAGCAAATTTCCTGAACAGACATTTCTCTGAATATTACATAAAAATGGACAAAAGATACATGAAAAGGTGCTCATCACTAATTATGAGGGAAATACCAATCAAAACCATATGAGATACCACCTAACACCCATTAGAATGCCCAGTAACAAAGGTTAAAAGAGCCCCCTAGAGTTTAAAACTGTCTCAGAGAGGTTCTGCTTTGTTTTCTGTTGCAGATCTAGAACCGTGCCCAGATTCTGACTTGGTCCTCTGTATCCCTGCAGTAGTTTCAGATTGTTTTTCTATAGCATTCTCCTCACAGCTGTTTCTTTGAGCAAAATGGTAAGTGTGGTGCTGATGGTGCACCATGTCTGATGGGTATACCTTTAGTGGTATCAACTGACCAAATGATGGTGTTGAGTTTAGTGTTCTTGAGAAAAAGCAATAAACAAAGAGGAGGAAGGACAGTGGTAAACAATACACTAGAACCATAGGCATTGGCCTTTGAGGTTTTAGAATGACTAATATTTTAGATGAGTTTGTTTGACATTGAATGTCCATGGGCTTCTGAGCAGGGTTTCAGCTTGAGAAACAGTTCCAATAACATGGGGCAGCTGTTTTGGTCTTGATCTTCATGACAACTGTACTTAAGCTAACAGCCCTGAAACACAAGATAAGGTTGGGCAGAATGCTGCTAGAGAGTACAACCTGGATGGTCTTTATTCTCCTCCTCAATGTCCCTCTACATCACCTGGAAGCCATCTCTTGGTGTCACTCTTTCACCTTCCTTGTCCAAGCTGTAGCTACTCACATAACACCTAGTGAGTGTGTGGAGAAAAGGGAATTTGTATACTGTTGGGGTGGGAATGTGGACTGATATAGCCATTATAAAAAATGCTATGAAATGTTCTAAAAATAAACAAACAAAAAAACATAGCACTACCCTATGACACAGAAATCTCACTTTGAGGCATATATTCACCTTGTTCCCCAAAATGAAATCATCATCTCATAAAGATAACTGCACTAGCATGTTCATTGAAGCATAATTCAAAATAGCCTAGAAAGGGAAGCAACCTAGGTGTCTGTGGATGGATGAATGGGTAAAGAATGTGAAAAAAGAAAGAGATCTTGCAATTTGTTCACAATGTGGATGAGCCCAGAGGACATTATGCTAAGGGGAATAAGCCAAACATTGAGGGAAAAAGAGAGCATGATATCACTTATATGTGGAATCTTAAAAAATACAAATATACAATGACAGAGAATGAAACAGCAGTTACTAGGGGTTGGGGGAGGAGAAGGGGGAGAAACTAAAATGGAGAGATGTAACTCAGAGGATACAACATAACAGATATGTAGAATGAATGAGTCTGGAGATGTAATGTACAGTATAAGGACTAGAGGTAATAAAATTTTACTGCATATGGAATCCATACTAACAGAGGTTTTGCTGTCATTGCTACAAAAGCAAACACAAAAGTGGGTAAGTATGTGAAATAATGAATATATTAACTTGCTTTAGTATAGTAAACTTTTTTCTATCTATATGTATCCAATAACATCCTGTTGTATATCTTAAATATACACAATTTGCCTTTTTAAAATGTTCAGGTCAGCTGGGTGAAATGGCTCACACCTGTAATCCCAGCTCTTTGAGAGGCCAAGACAGATGGGTCACTTGAGGCCAAGGGTTCAAAACCATCCTGGCCATTATGGTGAAACTCCATCTCTACTGAAAATACAAAAATTAGCTGGGAATGGTGATATATACCTGTAGTCAGAGCTACTTGGGAGTCTGAGCCAGAGGAATCACTTGAACCCAGATGGTGGAGGTTGCAGTGAGCCAAGATCATGCCACTGCATTTCAATCTGGGTGACAGAGTGAGACTCTATCTCAAAAGTAATAAATAAATAAATATAAATAAAATGTTCAGGTTATAGTTTCTATTTCCATTTTGGGTCTTCTGTTAAAAAAATGCATTCTTAATGAAGGAACTTCCCAAGGAAGTATATACCCAAATAAATAATAAGTGTACTACACAGTCCTTAAATCTGGCTCTATAAAATCTAAACTGAAAGACATTTTGAAATAACAATTATATAATTATAATTTTGTTACATATGATGAAATTAAAATTTTATAACATGGATATATATGTGTGTTTGTGTGAATATGTGTGTATAGATATGTTTCTATGTATGTGTATACATATATGTAAATATATGTATACACACACATACATATGTGTGTGTATGTGTGTGTGTATATATATATATATATATATGTTAATAAAAGGGAAGGACACATCCCATGGGTTTGCTTTTAAGCATGGAAGGACAGTTCTATTTGTGACACTTCACAAAGAATAGTTCTATTTGTGTGACACTTCATATTACTTCATATTTTCCTTAAAATGGAAACAAAAATATTTTCCTTTTCATATAATATCATACAGAATGAAATTCAGACATACAAGGGTGACATAAAGAAGTCATTCATCTAAGTACTAAAAGTAAGACTAAAATATAGATCTCTTGTCTCCTTATTCAGTATTACCGGCATAATGATTTTAAAGGTAAGCCCCTCTCCTCTAGTACATTAACTTAAGGTGATTTAAAAGAGAAGTATGCTTACTAAGGCACTGTATGGTGCTGGGGAAGGTGGACCACTGAAACCTCTCTTTAAGAGATCCTATTTCAGGGAGCATAGCTGACTGACAACCTCCAGTTGTACACTTTTACATCCAACATGGTATCTATGCCAAGGCAAGACTCTCCCAGGCTTCTTTCAATGACTAGGCACAGGGGTACTGGAACTGAGACATTTCTTATTGTTGGGGGTTTCTTCTGATCTTTGTTCAGGAATGTCAGATCAGCCAGGCAAAGGCTGTCTAAGAACTATGCTGCATTTTGAGGGTCTTCTTCAATTCTCCTACCTACGTTTCTCTTTCCACAGATATCACATGAGTTTAAGTGCCTAAAGTATCTTCCTGTCTGTTTTGCTCTATCCCTTTCATCATTCTTAAGTGTTTCTCCTATAAATATTGTAATCCAATTCTATATTGATGACTGCTTCTAGGAAAATCTAAACTGAAACACTATAAATAAATGATTCTAAAGTCTGTTGATAATCAACTGCAACTGTCTAATGCCAGGTGTTGAGAATATTACTATGCATAAGAAAAACTTCCCGAACTTAAAGAGCTCAATATTTAGTATTGGTAATGATTGTTTGTATTACCTTCAGTAAAATTGGCTAAATCCCATAATCCAGAGGTCTACAAAATGCATAAGAACTTGAAAGGATGTTATTTCTTCTGCTGGAGAAGCTATAAAAGATTTCACAAATGAGATGACATTTGAGATTGGCCTTCAAGTATGAGTAATATTTTTAATGGAAAATACTGATGGGAAAGCAGGTGGATGAGGGCATTCCAAACAGAAAGATCAGCATGAATATAGACAAAGCTGCTTGAATATAAATGACATGTTAAAGGAAAACCCAACAAGTTTAACTTATTGTAGAGCTGTAATTGAACAGCCATATATAAGATGTTTCCAAGGGCACATCATAGGTTTTCTTAGTTGTCTTGACAGATAAATGTACCTCTCCTCTGCGGAATCCCAGACTTTATGGGAAAGGGATGTTTGGGGACTGATGTTAGAAGGAGCTTTGATGGAAAGTCAGAGTTTTTATATGCCATACGTGAGAATAAAAGAAACAGAGTAAGTTTAGCACAGTGATTCTTCTCTGTGCTCAGTGAAGTCAGTAGCAGCAACAGCAACATTACTGGCAACAAAGAGGGTGTTCAGACTGCAAAACGTAGAAGATATTTGCAAGTAGGCAGCAGAAAGACATTTAAAAAAGGAGGTACCAAATAAGATAGCTAGAGAGAAAGTTGGCAGAATCAAAGGAACAATGTTCAAGAGCTTTTCACAGGAAAAAAAAAAAGAAAGAATAAGCTCCATGAACTATGAGACGGTATAATGAACTATAGCTCTGAAAAGGAAATCACACATGAGAAAGAACAATAAGTGGTCGGGGCCAGAGTAAATGAGCTAGGGTTAGTAAGCTTCATGCAATGCACTAATAATGACAGAAAAAGAGAATTAGATAAAAACCACGTTAGTTGTGTACAATTCACTCAGATTTTTAGGTCCATAATATTACAGTTTTATCAGGCTAACTTCAGCATGTATTCTGAAATGTTTGGTTGTTCCCTGTGAACCATCTTGTCATAATACTAGCTACTGAATCCAAGTTACAGCTCTGAATTCCTACTGAATTACTTATTAGTTTGTCAGTCCTGGCAATTATTTAAGTTCTCTATGTGGTGGTTTCTTAACCTCTACAGATGGATAAAAACAATGCCTACCTTATAGGGTTATTCTAAGAATTAAATGAGAGTACACATGAAAAAGTGTTTTAGCTTAGTCATAACATATAGAATATTCTCAACAAATGTTAGCTATTATTACTAGTTTAATTATCACTACCAGGTAACTTAACCTCTATAAAACCTCAAACATCTTATTTTTAAAGTGAGGATAAACAACACTATTTTAATGCTGTAAAGATTAGAGATAATGAGTATAAAGCAATCGGCCTGGCAACTAGAACATGGCAATATTTCAATACATGCTTCTTTTCTTCTTTCTTCTAATCTCTCACTCTTCCCTTTTCTCCCTCAATTATTACTATTATTATCATTATTATTTTGTAACTAATTAGATAAATATTATATATGCAATTATGTTTTTTTGCTTTTATTATTTTTAATTGCCGCATAATTGTATGTACTTAT